>NC_080427.1:15817232-15904732 GCF_029873635.1 Malania oleifera
CTTGGTTCTCCAAGAAACAAAATTCGGTTGCTCTTTCCACAGCTGAGGCAGAATACATAGCGGTAGGTAGTTGTTGTGCTCAAACACTATACATGAAGCAACAACTGAAGGATTTTGGATTAAGTTATGAAACAATCCCCATAAGATGCGATAATATGAGTGTAATAGACATCTCAAAGAATCCTATATTACACTCATGAACTAAACATATAGAGATAAGACATCATTTTCTTCGTGACCATGTGCAAAAAGGAGATGTGACACTTAAGTTTGTATGCACAGCTGAACAATGGGCAGATATATTCACCAAACCACTTACAAAGGATATGTTTATCCAAATTAGGCGAGAATTAGGCTTGATGCATAGTCAAGAGGTTGCCTAAAATTATATTAGATGACATAATTCAGGGGGAGCAACGTCTCTTAATATTCCCAATTTGTTTCAAAATTTCATATGTCACTCATTTCTTCTTATTCGGTATCACTTTTTAAAGATGTAAATAGTTGGTATCACATTAATCAACATTTGGTATCCTCATATAATCTTTAAAATTTTGGCACACTGTGTATATTCACAATGAAATTTACATTCCACAACACAGATTTATGCATTAGCAATGGGGATGGTTGATGTAAAAAGGGGAGAAGTAATTGTTTTTTGGTCAAATATGATAGCTAAACAAGTTTAAAATTTTAAGATTTCAAATAGAAGAAGAACATAAGGTTATATACACTCACGCGCTATTCTGTTATACACATTTTTGTTGATGTCAACAAGGGAAGAAAATTAAGGAACAAAAATTGTAATGAGCAAAAATTTGTTGGAAAAACTAATTGTGTAAAGGAGAAGAATAGCAAAAATTGTTGGCAACACTAGTTGTGCAACGGGGGAGAAATATTAGGTCATAGAAGGAATCAGGCTAAACAACATGTGTATGAACATGAGCATTTCACTTGGAATCAGGCTAAACAGTGTGTGTATGAACATGAGAATATTTTATTTGGCATGAGCAGAGTTCATTTATTGATTATTTAATGCATTATTTAAGGGGGAGCCTTGTTAGGCGTAACTCATTATGTATTTTGGCTCGTGTATTTGTCATCATTAAAAAGGGGGAGATTATTGACTCTACGAGTCCAATCTTGTTTTGACAATGACAAATCACTTGGTATTTGATCTGTGCATTGAGATTGTAAACAAGAATTATGTTTAAGCATGCACGGAAGGATAACAAGTCATTGAAACCATAAAGAATAGAGTATATACACAACTTGGCAGATCCATGGAACTCAAAGAGTACACGAATGAAGATGCAAACACCAAATTCAAGAGCATCATAGGAATGGGTACTTAGAACTTATGTATTTACATTTTCATATGATTTTATTTGAGACTCAAATCATAAACTAGAATGACCTTAGGACTCATACATTTCATGAACATCATTAGGAGACTTTCATGGACTTAGAAATATTTTTAAAACCCTAGAAAATGTTTTTATAAAAGACCCAAGAAGGAGAGCAAAGCAAAATTTTAAACTAGAAAGAAAAAATTCAAGAAATGGCTACTTTGGTAGCCTGAACTCAACTTCAGTCGCCTGAAGAATTTCTTCAGAAGCCTGAAGATTAAGTTTAGTCGCCTGAAGAATTAATGGTGAAATATAGAACCTAGCTGAAGCACTTCGGTCGCCTGAACCTGAGACTTCGGTCGCTTGAAGTTGTCACTTTAGGAGCCTAATCTTCACTTCAGTCGCCTGACCCTATATTCAGGTTGATTTTTTTTGAATCACTAAAGAACTTCAGTTGTTTGGGCATCAACCTAAGTCGCCTGAACTTGCGGGAAAATTTAAAATTTTAATTTTTATTAAGAGAACTCGTGAGATATTTTTTAACCCAACGGTCAAGATTGATTCTAAGGGTTAAGCACCTATATATTGAACATTTAAACCCTATTGTGGAAGCTAAGACAAATGAGAAAAGAAGAGAACATCTTGTTGAAACGAGAATTGAGAAACTTGAACGTCTTGATATACGATTGCCTACACTCCAACTTACAATCATCAAGTTTGGGCAAATCAACTCAGAAAATCAAAGGGAATCTATTTACACATCTTGATTTCAACTTGGTATTGAGGTTTGGTAAATCCGTTTAATGTTTTTCAAGAGATTCTCATATCATCATCTGTTATTGAATATCGTTAGAGAGTTTAATCTTGAGTGTTCCTAACTAAATAGAGATTGTTATTTCTTGACAAGTTTGTTACCTGAGAAAGTTTTATTTTACCATTGATATATATTTTCCAAAGAACTAATCATTTCAAAATCTATTGCTGAAATAGGCTAAGTGATAGATTGTGAGTATACTTCATATATATATATATATATATATATATATATATATATATATATATATATTATTTAGATAATCTCACTACTTGAAAAAGGGTTTCATCATTGGTTAAATAGATTTTAGTCGAGTGTGTGTTCTGTTAATGGATCTATATTTTAGATATTAAAACACTTGATTAAATATCCTTGGGGTTCATAAATATTATTTTATCTAGGGATATTTTCTAAAAGATATTATATTGGTTTTTTGATCTTTGAAATACATATCGTGTGTATATATATATATATATATATATATATATATATATATATATATATATATTTGCATATTACAAAGATCGTGGTGTAATTGAATAGTTAAAAGAAAAATTTTTGATTTAGATCTTTACAATATTCAAGACAAATTTTTTAACAAGATCATATTTGATATTTGTGAATCTTGTGTTCGAGGCTATTACTCATACAAATATTTTGGATGATTTGATAAAAGAGAATTTGTGTGTTGAAGCATATCATTCATAAATGATTGTATCATTTCATTCATTCTGAGCTTCAAGTTTCATCATATGATTGTGTATTAAGAATTTGAATTATACTCACAAGCTTTTGTTGGAAGCAAATTTGAGTGTTTTACAGATTTCATTGTATTCACGGTTCGGGTTGTGACCGGGTTTGAGGAAAGAGTTGTATCTCTTGTAAGCAGTAGAGTAGGAGGAAGTTGTACCTCTTATAAGCAGCAGATTGTAAGGGAAGTTCCATCCCAATTTAACGAGCAGGGATTATAGTGGAATCCTTGAGTTGGTTGCTCAAGACAAGGACATAGGCGGGATTGGCTAAACCTTGTAAAAACTGTATTTGCATTCTCTCTTCCCTTATCTTTTAATTTCCGCAACGCACTTTATTATTTACATTGCATGTATGTATGTTGAATAATCTCACACAAACTTGATAAGTAATTTGTTAAATATAGGAAGATAGATTAATTGGTAAATAAGTTTGAAAGAATTTTTAAAATACCCAATTCACCCCTCCCCCCTCTTGGGATTACACCTAAATCAACAATTTTTCTTTTTGGCATGCATCACAAATCTTGTCTTTTATAAATTTTGTTTTGGTAATCCTTTTACTAATTTTTTCTTGGATAGTTTAGATAATAGGTCCATGCTTGCATGTCCTAGTTTCTTATGGCCAAAATCAACTAGTTTCATTCATGGCAGCCAAACAAGTTACATTTTGATTAACTAGGTTATCAAGATTTATACAATATATGTTATTTACCCTATGAGCTGTGAATAAGGTTTCATTATTTTTGGGATTTTGAATACTACATTTGTCTTTCTTAAAAATTATTTCAAAACTTTTGTCACTTAATTGACTAATACTCAAAAGATTATGTTTTAAACCTTCTACCAACAACACATTATCAATTGTAAGAGAAGATTCTTTACCTATTTTACTAATGCCAATAATTTTACCTTTGGCATTGTCACCAAAGGTCACGTGTCCCCCATCTTTTTGTTTTAGTGTGGTTAACTTGGTCTAATCTCCAGTCATGTGTCTTGAACACCCGCTTGTCCAAGTAACACTTTTCCTTTAATCGTGTTGTCCTAAAGCACACCTACAATGAAGGATTCATTGTCATAGTTTTGGGAACCCAAATTTTCTTAAGTTTCTTTGAATTATTTATAGTTCCATTGTTTACTTTCCATTCACCTTAAACTTTAACATATTTTCTTTTAAGTGGACAATTAAACATCACATGTCTTTTATTCTTGCACATGTAGCAAGTAGTATGTTCATATATATTGATTGAGGAAGTACTAGCATAGTACAGTAGTATGTTCATATATATTGATTGAGGAAGTACTAGCATAGTACTTTGCTTCTTTAACAAAATACCTCATGAATAACTTCTTATTTCTTTTATTTGTTTTTCCATTGTATCTGATTCCTTCTCTATTTCCATGTAATCTTTGTTGTCCAATCATCTTTTCAAAATTTTCTTTATCTTTGGTAAAGCTATAAATGATTTTCTCTTTATCCTCTATTGATTTTTTAAGTTCAATTATTTCTAAATCATTCTTATTTGGATCATCTACTTGTACTTTGCCTATTTCTTGAGTCATATCTTTTATTTCCTCTTCTAACTTTTCAATACGAGAATCTTTCTCCTTTTTAATGGTTTTAGAAGATTCAAGTTATTTTATTAGTTTTTCATTTTGCTCTTTCAAAGTTATGTTTCCTTTGGAGATTTTGATGAATCTTTTATGTAAGGCAAAAAACTTGGCATGTAGTTCTTTATAGGAGGACATGCTAACGCAAGATTCATCACAAGACTCATTACTAGATTCCGTTGAGGAGTAAGAATTTACCTCTTCATCATTTGCCATGAAGCACGTATTCGTTATCTCTTGTCCACATGACTCGTTCTCCATTTCGCTTGAACTTGAATCATCTCAAGTAGCTTTTATAACTTCCTTCTTCTTCTTTTTATCCTTCTTGAGTAACGGGCAGTCCGACTTGATGTGTCCTGGTTTCTTACAATGATAACATATAGGAGGATCATTTTTACTTTTATTTTCTTTTCTACTTATATCCCCTTTTTTAGATTTCTTTTTTCTAAACTTTCTAGGGAAACTTTTATTTCTCCTATAGAACATGTCAAGTCTTTTAGTGGTGAATGCTAATTATTCTTGGTCTAGGTCACTTGATTCACTTTCATCTTCACTTGAGCTTTTACTAGATGCTTTTATGGCAATGAATTTCTTATGCTTAGGTTCAGAGTTTCTTTCTTTTAGTGTCATTTCATAGGTGAGTAGTGAACCTATAAGTTCATCTAGTGAGGTGGTCTTAAGATTCCTACCTTCCGTAATTGCAGTGGCCTTTGGTTCCCATATGGAGGGAAGACCTCTTCGTATTTTCCTAATCATTTCATAGGTAGTGTAGGTCTTTCCTAGGGCACTTAACGAATTTATTATGTGAGTAAATTTAGTATACATACTAGTGATTGTTTCATCTGAATACATTTTGAACGCTTCATATTCACTGGTTAGCATGTCTATCCTATCATCTTTAACATCTACCGTTCCTTCATACATTACTTTTAACTTGTCCCAAATTTCTTTGGCCATTTTGTAAGCCATGATGTTGGCCTAAAAAGGTCTTTCAATCGGTTTTGGTGATAACAAACAAAGGACTATTTAACTTGAAAAGATTGAGTTTTGAGTTTCAGGAAATATAAGCTCAAGTGTGGTTTAAGCAAAGTTCAAGTATGGTTCAAGAGAAGATCAAGTATAAATCAAGTATAGGACAACTACTCAAATGATTCAAAGAGAATCCAATATATTTGAAGCTCAAGCAAATTTTTCAAAGAACTTCAAGAGCAAAGCATGAAAGAGAACTCAAGCATGTCTTATGAAAGATTAGGAAACATATTTGTAAGTATTTCAAAAGTTAAAATATCATTTGAAATATATTTTGAAGCTTTTTCAAAAGATTATAACGATTTAATGACCTATTTAATTATATTGAATTAAGTTTTTATAAAGATCATAAGAGAGCAAAACAGTTTTAAAGAAAGATATTTTAAAAAATAGGATTTTAATAACTCAGATGACTGAACTTTTCAGTTCAGATGACTGAAGTAGGGACTTCAGATGACTGAACTTTAAGTTCATACATCTGAAGAATTACTTCAAACGTCTGAAGATTAAGTGCAGACGTCTGAAGAATTTATGGAACAAGACAGAAAGTGGCAGTAGCAGTTCAGACATCTGAACTCGCGACTTTAGACATCTGAACCTGGAACTTCAGACGTCTGAACCCAGACTTCAGACATCTAATCCTGTATCTAGTTCTATTTTAAAGGGGTTTCACGAACTTCAGACGTCTGAACACTGTTCAACGGGCAAATTTTAAAAATCTTATTTTTTAAATTATAGCCGTTTGAAACCCAAAATTTCTAATTATTTAGGAAATTCTTTAAGGAAACTTTTACAACAAGGAAACTTGCTTGAGAGCCTATAAATACATGATTCTTATAGTTCAAAAATATACCAAGCATTGATAATCTCTCAAAGCTCTCGTGCTCTCAAAATCTCTTTTGTTCAAATCTCTTGCAAAGCTGAAAGTATTATTGTTCTAACATTCTTGCTCATCAAATCCTGAAGTATTACTGATTTCTCGTCTGGAGAAAAGGAACTTGGTGAAATTTTTGAAAAGCTTCAAAAGTTTATTTCATTCTTGATATTTCTCTTTTGAAGTACATAATTTTAATTTGTACTAATCTGCTCTTTGGGTGAGCCTCTCTTGTACACCAGTTTTTTGATATCTTTCTTGTAGATTTTGGATGATTCCAGGCTGTTGGATCGTTGACCAAACAAGGGCATATTGTTTGGAGAAGGCGGGCTCTAGCCTTGACCAAGGAGTGATGGTAAACAAGTGTTGTTCCACCCGGTAACGGAACTGCTATAGTGGAACTCTTCGGTGTTTTGCCAAGGGCAAGGACGTAGGCTGTGTTGAAGGCGAACCTCGTAAAAAATCTTGTGTCTTTCTCTCTACCTGACATACTATACTTGTTGTGTTGTATGATTTAAAAACTGCAGGTCACAGGTTTCAAAAAGAAAGAAACAAAGATTCTTGGTATTTAGAAAGTACATTTCGATTAACCGTTTGCGAAAACGCAAAAGGGAGTACGTTGGTTAATTTGCGGAAATCTTGATCAAAAGAAGTGCATACTAAAAGCTTATTCAAAGAAGGTGATAAACATCCACAAGGAAAATCAACAAAAGCAAAAATATTCTTGATTGAGTGATTGAATTGTTTTGACTTTATTGATTGGCTTGCTCATTTAAATCACAAGTATTCTAAAGTGTGATTATCAGTTATTAGTTGTGCTTTCTTTAGAATCTCAAGCAAAAAATAAAAAATTATCAAAATTAAAAATATTTTAATTCACCCCCCGCTTGGGAAGCTATTCCTAATTTCACATGACTCTATTGAATTCATTGGCGTCTAAAGCATAATATAAGACATTTATGACACTTGAATATATTTGAAGCATTTTATAGTCTATATCGGTAATATCCTTTTTCTCTTTAGGAATTTTTTTTCCATCCACTATTTTAGTAGAAATTAGATCTCCATCTATGACTACTTCCCAAGTTTTCCAGTCCATATGTTGAAGATAGATTTGCATTTTTTTTTTTTTCCAAAAGGTATAGTTATGTCCACAAAAGATTGGAAAACGGGTTGAGGATTGGCCCTCTCCGAAGGGAGCTACTCCTATATATGCCATTAGATCTTTTTATAGCTTCTTGTTAAGATTTACACTAACTTGACTCTGATACCAATTGAAATTAGAATAGCTTTCACAAAAGGGGGGTGAATTGGATTAATTAAAATTTTAACCTTTTTTCAACTTCTTTCTTGTTTTAATGCAACAACAAGAAAGTAAATCAATTAGCTAATAATCACAACCAAATCACACCACAAAGTACTGAAAAAAATTAAAACACAATCCAACCAACTAAAGTATGAAAATCAAACAATCATTCAAGAACTTTATGCTTTTTGGTAGTAGCCCTGTAATTGTTTGCAAACCTTGCTTTGAATGAAATTTTTATTGTGCTTCTCTTAATCAAGATTTCCGCAAATTAACCAACGTACTCCCTTGTGGGTTTTCGTAAACGGTTAATTAAAACGTACTTTCTAAAATCAAGATTCTTCTTTAAATATAGATTTTAAGCTCTGCAACCTGCACTTAGCATACACAAGGATATATGGTGCAGAAAATAAAGAAAGTAAGGATGAGAAGAACACCGAGATTTATGAGGTTCGGCTTCTACATAGCCTACGTCCTAGTCTTTGGCAAACCACCAAAGGATTCTACTAGCTTAGATCCTTTACCGGGCGGAACAACACCTTTACAACCACTCCTTCACGTAGGCTAGAGCCTGCCTCTCCAAACGATGTACTCTCATTTGGTCAAAGATCCAACAAGCCTAAAATTGTCCAATAACTACAAGAGAGACAACAAGTAGATGTGTATAAAGAGTGCTCACACCCATAACTGATTAGTACAATTCAAATCTATATACTTCAGAATTTAAATATCAAAGATGAAATACAATTCGATGCTCAAGATTAGAATTCACCGAGTCCCTTTTTCTCTAGATGAGAAATCAATATATAGAACTCAGGGATTGATAATCAACACTTTCAGAATGTCAGCACTTTCAGTTTGCAAGAGGTTTAGCAAGTAATGACTTTGAATGCAAGAGAGCTTAGAGTTGATTTTTCAATTCTTGGTGTGTTTTGATTTGCAAAACCATGTATTTATAGGCTTTCAAAAGTGTCTTCGTGTTGCCCAAGTTTACTTGGAGTATTTCAAGTTTTTAGAAATTTTAGGGCACAAGCAACTGATATTTAAAATTTAAAACATTTAAAAAATTTGACCGTTAATAGTGCTTAGACGACTAAACCTTCGAGGTCAGTCTTCTGAAGTTCCTTAAACTTTGAAAATATTGAACAGGACACAGGGTCAAACGACTGAGGTTAGGGTTTAGACTTCTAAAGTTTTGAATTCAGAAGACTGAAGTCAGGGTTTAGTCTTCTAGGATGCTTCTGTCAATTTCTATGTTTCACCAATAAATCTTCAGACGACTGAACTTAATCTTCAGTCGTGTGAAGTAATTCTTCAGATAACTGAGCTTATACTTCAGTCTTCTGAGCAAAATACTTTTTGGTTTTTTTATTTCCATTTCAAAAATATGTTTTGCATTATTTCTTTATTCTTTTATAAAATATTTTTTGGGGTTTCAAAATAGGTCTCTAAGTTCGTATATTTCCCTTAAAGAGTTTCAAATGATATTTCAGTAGGTATTTAACTTTGAAGTACTTACATTATTCATCCTAAAACCTTATACATTAAGCTTGAAATCTTCCATTTCATGGTCACTTTGAAAGCCCTTGGACTTTAGCTTGAGCTGGTTTTAGTTTCCCCATGCATTGATCAATCTAGTGTTGTTTTGAGCTTCTCTTGGATCACTTGTTAATGAATATAGTTTGATGGTCCATAATAATCCTTGTATTTTTTGTCAAACCTAAAACATCATTACTCAACTATGTCAAGTTAGAATATCCTTTGTTTGTTATCACCAAAACGGATTGAAAAGCCCAATAAGGCCAACAGTAAGACTTGTTATTGTTTTTAATAGTTTTGAAATATTTTAAAAAGTAAAGGATAACAGCGAAGTTAAATAGTTGTTTAAAAGAAAAGTTAAAAGTTTTAATTTTGTAACTTTTTGAAATTTTAAAAAGTTCAGAGTAAAATTAAAAATTAACTTTTTAAAAACTAGAAAAAGCTATCTATCACATCTTGAGCCAAATTTTTGATTTTTAAATTAAAAAACCAAACTTTCTCTTTAACATTTTTTTTAAAAGTTAAAAATTAACTTTTTGAAAGCTAAAAAAGCTGTTGATAATGTAGTTTTTTTATTTTTAAAAATGGGACAAACTCTGAGTTTTTTCCCGTTTTAACTTTCTTAAAAAAAATATTAAATAATACCTCATTCTAGGAAGTATTTCCCAGAATGACTATGATGTAATCTCGCTACTCGAAGTAGCGAGATTTCCCATGGATGCATTCTCTTGGCTGCCATGCGTTTGTGCCAGATTGGGCCTGGCAATTAAATATTGCTACACGAAGTAGCGAGATTTCCCTAATTCTCGCTACACAAAATCGTGAGATTTTCTTTGCACCTATTGAATAGGTTTTCCCTTTATAATATTAATAATTAATTAAATACGCGTGGCAGCAACTCATACACTTTATAAAAAAAATATGCCAAATTTTAATAAATGAAGCAATTTTTTATTTATTAATGTTAAAAAATACTATAACAGGACACTTAAGGGAGTTCAACAGAGGGTTCTAGAAAACAAGAATATAGAGCAGGTATGTTTAGATGTCGTTGAGAATATGCATGATGTGTAATGCTAGTGCAAGGACTACAAGGCTAATCCCCCAAGTTTCCTATCATAGTTGGTGTATTTCAGGGGCGATATAACCTAAAAGAGATCCTAGCATTAAACTTGGTAGTAACTTATATAAAACTAAAAATGAAAAAAACATCAAGGGATCAATACAAAGGAGGTAACGTTCATTAAATTAAAGCAAGTGGTTAGCACATCAATCTTTACTCCCTAATAACGTATCCATAGACAAAGTGTAACTCCTGTGATCCAAATAAATATCCATTGGTAGGAAAATCAATAAGGAGGTACCCTGAATACCTATAAAAAGGACCCTCTAAGAAAGGTAAGGCATCTCATCTCATTGCCACTCACTCATTTACTATTGCATCATATCATCCTTTCAGATTCCTTGACTTAGGCATCGGAGTAATCCCCTAGAGCATACCTAGAGTACACCTTGGGTCCTCCAAGCCGTTTTTCTCTCATTCTTGGCAAGTGATCGAAGTTGTAATTGATACGAATTCTCCCAGACAGATTTTGGTAACAATAGTTGGTGCCATTTATGGTTGGAATGCTTCTTTTCTAAAACTCAATCATGGCTACGTATCACACATAGATTTTCTGTGCACCTATTAATTTGAATTGTTAAAAGATTGGGATCATGCTGAAACTGAAAGATTAGGATAATTGATGCTTCATGTCACTGTTTATTCTTTCTCTCTCTCCATGTCTAAACTATTATATTACTCATTAGTCATTACTATAATTAATTTTGTTCCTTGGGAGCAATTAGGTTGTGGGATGACTGCCTATAAGGGCTTATAGGATGAACAACTTAACTAACTAGGTAAAGACTTTGATCTTTGAAGAAGATGAGACATGCGAGGATGATAAATTGAAGGATACTTCAAAGAAAAAAGTGTACAATGGTAGCAATAAGAACAATACTGCTGCTATGGAAAAAGGACATCTTGGGTTTGTTAAGGTTAACATGGATGGATTGCCAATAGGGAGGAAAGTGGATCTAAATGCTTACGCTTGCTATGAGACTTTAACCCAAGCACTAGAGGACATGTTTGTTAATCCAACCACGGGCATCACTTCCATTCACGAGTGTATTCTTTATTTTCTATATTTTTTATCAATAATGTTTAATTTACTTATTTTCTATCAAATTGATCCTAAAAGTTTTGATGTGAGACTATTGTTAAATCATTGTCGCACCTCTGTAAAGACTCGAAAAATTAAAATGATTGAAATTAAAAAATAGATAAAAATAACAAATAAATAAATAAAAGGAATGGTGTGGGAAAAAGAAAAAAAAATTAAAATTAAAATTAAAATTAAAATTAAAGAAATTAAGATAAATTAAATAATTAAATAATTAGTTATTAAATTAAACATTTTTACATTGGATTTAAAAAAAAAAAAAAACTAATTAGAATGCTATATATAAGTAAGTTATTATAATATATATATATATATATATATATAAATTAATTGAAAGAAGAAGAAGAAAGAAGAAGGAGTCAGCACGCCAACCCACCCCCCCCCCCCCCCAAGTTTTCCTGCGCATCCACTCCTCCATCTCCGTCTCTCTCTTTCTCTCAATTTCTCCATTAGTTTGCGGCGGATCGGGAAACGGAAGGTGCCGTTGGATTCTTGGTTCTGCTGTCGACATTTCTACTAGAGCAGATTTTTCATGGGAACGGCTTAGGCACTGCTCCTAGGGAAAGGTAATTTTTTTTCATTTTCTTAATTTCGCTGTTAATATGCGATTAGATCAACGATCGGGTACCACCACGTGGTCCTAGTCGTCGACATCGTCATTTTGGCATAAGTAATTTTTCAATTGAGTTTTTTTAGGCCCAGTAATTTTTCAATTGAGTTTTTTTAGGCCCCACTCTAAAGCGAGAGTGGGATTTGGGAAATTTGGTAATTTGGCTAAATTTAAGGGTATATTTATTTATTGGGTATTTAAGGGCCTGGGAAGTATTAAAATAATATTTTATTTAGGATTAATTTAATGAAATTAGGATTTTTGATTCAGGGTCCAGGTGAGCGCCGCAGGTATTTTTCGGGATCCTTGTTGGCGTAGTTCAAGAAATCAAGTAAGGGGAAAAATATATATTAAATCATAATTTTGATGAATTTAATGGAAAAATAAATTGTGTTATATGTACATGTATTTGTTTCGGTATGGGTAAAATGTCAACTGTATAAATTGTATTTTTTTTCAAGTTTAGGGCTGTTTATTATATATGTATGTGCGAAAATAAACGGATGAAAGTGGAAAAATATTTTCAATGTAATTATATAAGGAATGAAAGGTATTTTTAGTATATAAATATTAAATGTTGGTTGACTTATTTTACAGACAATGTATGAATTTTACTGCTAAACTATGTGGCATGAGCAACTGTGCAAATATATGTTAAATGTACGAGATGCAGGTTAAGTAAGTAAAGCAATGAGAATAAAATGTGATATAGACAATGTTGCATGTGTATGTTAAATGCAACCATGTAAATGTAAGACAGCTGAAAGACAGCCATGTTAGCTGATCTAGCTTATTTCTATGTCAACTAACTGATGACAGCTAAAAGGAATTGTGTTAGATTCTAGCGCATTTCTATGTGGACTAACTGATGATGACTAAAGAGCAGCTGTAGTACAAAGGAATGAAATGAAAATGTTATGCAATGAAATGACAATGTAATGAAATGAAATGTGAAATGTGAATGATACGAATGAGAAACAGTCACTTAAAGTCAAATGCAATGCAATGTTAAGTTATGAATATGAACAGATGTGTATGATTGAATAATGATAGAAATAATGATGTATTATGATATTATAAGTATGTATGTACGTAGAACATGTTATGATTGGGCGAGGCGTACCTTTCGCCTGAGGGCTTGCTGAGTTGGGCGAGTGCACTAGTAGCTACAGATGTGGCAGTAGCTGCATAATGTACTAGAGCAGAGGGAACCTACTTGTATGGGCGGGTAGATTTCCCTATCCTTAGGGCCTTTGCCAGTAAACTATTGTTGAATGCATGAGTACGAGAACAATTTAACACTTGAGGGCTTACTGAGTAAGGTGAATGCCTTGGTATGCTTTAACTGCACCTTTGGGTTGCCTAGGTATCAGAGCAAAGGGGTGCTACTTGTATGAGCGAATAATCACTCCTATCCTCAGGTAGTCTCGTGGGTTAAACATTTACATGTGTTTGATTAGGTTTAGGGAATGATTTCAGAAATTATGTTAACGATTTTCGAATGTTAAATAATATGTCATATATAAACTCATGTTGGCTACACACTGTTTTAATATATTATTTCTTCCTTTACTGAGATGTGTCTCACCCGAATATGAAATTATCTTTTTCAAGATTTCGTCGAGATCGAGCTTAGAGAGCTCAAGATTTTATAGCATTTTTGGTAAATAGAAAGAGAAAATGGTGCATTTTTATGTTAATTTTGATATGTATAATTTATGTTTTATGTCTTTATGTTTTAAGTTAGTTTTGAAAGGAATGTTTGTGGACATACTAGTATTTGTGGATAATGTTTTGGAGACATGTATATATTTGAATACAGGTGGATGATTAATTTATTATGGTTGGTAGTTAGAATTAGTAAACTCTGGTATTATGTTATATGAAGATTATTATGTATGTTTTTCGCTGCGTATGTTATAGATTATGATCTATCAAGATATTATCAAGTATAACGCGCTGAACCCGAATTTAAGGGTTCGGGGCATTACAACCTCAATCTAACAACTAGTTTTTAGAACCAAGTGGTTTAGTAGGACTAGGACAGTAATGAGTTGCATAGATAATTTTGTTCTAGATTTTAAAATGTAATTATGATTGTGTAACTACGTTCGAGTGGAGAGAGTGAGCAAGCAAGAATGGCCTCCAAGCTTTTAAATGGATCATCCAAATTTGTGCTCACTTATGAAGATAAGGAGGCAGATTGGATGCTCGTAGGAGATGTTCCTTGGGAGTATGCACCTTTCATTTCATTCTAAATTATTATACTAGTGCAATATATATATATATATATATATATATATATATATATATATATATACTTATGTATATATGTTTGCGTGAATGTGTCTTTGTGTGTATATATGCACATATTTATGTATAATGTTTGTATATGCACTACTAAGCCCCAAATGGAATGATGTCAAATGACAAGGCTAGGCCTGTGGAAAACTAGCTGGTTTATTTCGAGCAACATTTTTAGGTGTAGGAGCAGTAGCTACACTGCTAGTAACCTAGTAATAAACATTTTGGACCATGCTTTTAAGGCCTATTTCATTCAAGTTCCTAGGTACTCCGAGCAGTGCATATCAAATAGAACATCATAAGAAAAGACAATATTGTAGTTGGAAATTAAGGGATGGGGTTAGCAAGTATCAGTTCGTCCAGGTTTTGAACATTGAGTTGGATCAAATTATAGAGGTATTTGTGCTTATTGAAGTCCTTTTTTAACACTTGTTACATACACTATTTAGTAGGATAATTTGAAATAGATACGTGATCATAAATTTTTGTAATAACGTTTCATATGTGTAGGCATGATACCTAAAAAAGGGAGATATAGGGTTCAAATTTCAAGAACAAAATTCAGCCCTCTAATTATTGTCAAACTTCATGTATGCAGTTCCACTAATATGCTATGCTCATTCGGCAGCAATTTTTATTGACAATTCATGAAGTTTGATGTCATTTTCTTTTTTCTTTTGTGGTAAGTATGTAGTTCTTGACCTACTTTACAGGCATGAATTGTTTTCACATAAACCATGGTATATGTCCAATGAGTTAGTGTATATTTGTAACGTATAATTGTTATATTAAGTTCTTTAGTTGTTGTTGTTGACTTAATATTCTATAAAATGAATAATAGTAATATGAGTATTGGAAGTCAAAAGAAAACATTTATCCAACGCACTCGATATCAGTATGTTCACAACGTTACATTCACCAGTTCCATACACATCCAACCTATCAAATTACTGTAAAAATTTCGACAGAGTCCCCTTTAAAAATTTAGCATTTCCATCCACGCACCTGTTCAAAGAAAACATTTTTCCTACACAAGGCATACCAGGATATTCACAACGGTACATTCACCACTTTCATACACATCGAATGTATCAAATTACTATAAAAATTTCGGCATAGTCTCCTTTAAAAATTTAGCATTTCCATCCACGCTCTTGTTCAAAGAAAACATTTATCCTACACAAGGCATACCAGTATGTTCATAATGTTACATTCACCACTTTCATACACATCGACCGTATCAAATTACTATAAAAATTTTGGTAGTCTCCTTTAAAAATTTAGCATTTCCATCGACGCACCTATTCAAAGAAAACATTTATTAAACACAATTGATACCAGTATGTTCACAACGTTACATCCACCAGTTACATACACATCCAACCTATCAAATTACTATAAAAAATTCGGCAAAGTCCCCTTTGGAACATTCAACATGTCCATCCATGCACCTGTTCAAATAAAACATTTATCCTACACAACATTTGGCATATCATTATGTTCACAACGTTACATCCACCAGTTACAGACACATCCAACCTATCATAACCGAATTTCATTCACATATACATCCTATGAAGAATGAATAAATATTTGAAATTATACATAAATAATACAACGATCCTTTTAGATCGGAAGAAAATAATATAATGTCGTACAAATGAAATAATAGACCGTTCATCTATGCAAATGAAATAATGGACATCCTCATATTGTACAAAAGAATTAATACAACGATCTATACAAGTTAAAAAATGAACAAATAGATGCTTGCCACTTCAAATTATACGATGAACTATACAAATGAAACAATGAATAAACACATGATGTACAAATTAAGTAATGAACAAATACATGATGTACAAATGAAAGAATGAATATATATATATATATATATATATATATGATGTACAAGTGAAATAATACGACGATGATCTCCTACTCAGTGCCGCAGGGAGGACGTCTCCGGTGTCGGGGTGGCCATCGTTTGTGCCTACAATCTCCTGATTGCTCCTCCGCATCTGGCGTCCGATCTCGTTGATGTGCTGAATGCCTGTCATTTCCGCCCATAGGTAGTGGATCATCTATCTCCATGCGAAGCGGACGGGTAACTAAGTCGTATAAAGTCTTTGGACGAGTCCGAGGTGGCAACGCGAGTGCATCCACCTCATCCGCATCGAGAGGGTCATCTAGCAAGTACGACATCGATGGGGTGGTGGCAAAGTCATACAGGGCATCCGCCTGTGTACTGGATGGGCCTACAATATCGTCGACTGTTGATGGGGCAAACGGTGTGGACGGTCCACATACGTACACCTCCTTTACAACGGACAGCAAGAAGGCCGGACTCGGGGGACGACTGGTGAAAGCTGTTCGACCTCCTCGTACTAGAGTTGCTCGACCTCCTCGTGGTGTTGAGGCCCGACGTGGTGTAGGGATCCGTCACCCGTCTTTGTAGACAATGTCCAAACCTACTCTCACTAAATCGCTCACAATGGGATCTAAAGAGAGCTGGTCGACCTGGTGTAGTATGTCCACCTGCAGCATACGAAAAAGGGGTTACCACATTGACAACTTAACGTAAATGGTAAAAAATTATGTATGCATTAGAGTTTTCTTACGAGGCTCATGTAAACCGCTGTAGTCCTATCTATAAAGCGTCATGTGATCGACTGATACCAAGTGTAATATGGGTCCTACGGCCCCATCGGAGCCTTCGCCTCCACTCTCTGTACGATGTACTCCCATCAATGCCCCCACATAGTCACTTACATCACGTGCTCGACAGCCCAATTCGTGTTACCTCGACCGCGACCATCAATCTAGTGTAGGTTGTCCCCACGTACATCAACCTTCGACGTTAAAAAGTGTTTTGGAATGCCCTACCGAAAGCCGAACTAACGCATCACTCGGTCAGGGAGATGCCACTCGATAATATGAAAACATATGAGTGGCACTCGGACTACCCAAGAGGTTCCTCCCAACTGCATAATCAGCGAGTAGGTCGGCTAAAATGTCAGCCGTGTAAGGCGCCCATATGAACTGCACGTAAACATGTGCAAAATGTAAGAGGTGTGTAGGGATATGAGATAAATATGCAATACGGGGCACTTGAATGAGACTATACCTCATGCTCCTGGTGCATGTCCAATTTAAACATGTACTAGGGCAGCGTATGTTGTGCAACATTTGGCGCCAACAACTGATCCCTCCACCTGCACAAAATAATATGTAAGTTAGCAGGTGTGACAACTAATTCGTAGTACTCATACAATGAATGCATTGTGAATGGAGTTACTAACCTCCATGCGAGTGGGGCTGGGTCAATCGGGCGACCGTCCTGGTCCCTATGAATAAGGCGCTGGACACCACGGTGTGTATGAGTTGAGAACATAAATCTCTCCCACACCCAAACCTGCAATAAGCGAAGTGCTCCTCCGATTTGTGAGTGGGACACGTCAGCAGGGCGACACATCTCCTGGTAAAGCCACGCTAACGTCACGGAGCCCCAACTGTACTGGCGTATCTCTGCTCGCTTCGTGAGGAGCGAAAGGAACATCAAGTGCGCATAACTCTCAGAGAGGTCGCGGAACAGCATCCCACATATCAATCTCAGCAAGTGAGCACATACGTGGCACGCTACTGTATAATCATCTGCAGCTACCGGGAGCTGGCGAAACATCTTGCCCTCAAGAAACCGCATGTAGATGCGGGCGCCAACCATCCCACCCTCGGGAGGCACCACCCTTAACAATCTTTCGCATATACGACGCAATGCTCCCCCCTAATCGGCACACCCCTCAAGTACTGGTGCATCAATACGACCAATGATGAACCTCTCATCAATCGGTAGCCTGAACAACACTGCCACATCTCCGAGGGTGATAGTCGCCTCCCTATGCGGTAGGTGGAATGTGTGTATCTCTGGCCTCCATCGCTCCACCAAGGTGGTCACGAGATGCCAATCCAACTGGATATGGCCAATCTGGTATATCCCGTAGAAGCTCGCCTCTCGTATCCAATCAACAATGTGGGGGTCCGCGCCTATCCTGTCATGTACGACCTGTGTGCCTCCTCGGAAATATAAGATGTCAGCGTGTGAATCGGTCCACGCCCGATTGGACCGGTGACGATCACCCATTGTCAATACACTAGAATTGGATGGCCCTGGATCAATCTTGCAAAAAGATAGCATTGTTAAGTAGTCACTATAACAATAATAGGCACATGAGGGAACTCAAAGTCTACTAAGTTTGGCATTGTGGATTGTCCATACTATGACACTAAAACTTCCCTTTGGCCGTTTCGAGGGTAAATAAAGGAATTTAGTATCCTTTGAACATAGCCTTATCACAAGGGCTCTTTGGACGTGTGATAGCACCCCGAATCATTCCTTTGCCATTTTCTTGGCAATTGAAGGTAATAATATACCTATAAGTGTAAGGATTAGTGCGAAGGTCCAGCTGCATCCCTGGGTTGTGTCCTTCTTGGACACCTCATGTGGTTATGTCCTTCTTGATGGCTTATGTTGCACATGATATTCTTCCTACCTTCCCATGTGTCCATCTCGTTGTGTATACATGAGTTGCTAGGCCGACCTTTATGTCGGGCATATGCTAGATTGGCCGGCAAATTTGGAAATGAGGATGTTGGCCAATATGCCTCATGCATAATTAGATGAAAATCCGCAGCATATGTCGCATAGTGCTCGGCAGTGCTCCAACATGGCCCAACATACTAGGTTGCGTTTAGTCGTGTCTCCGCATAGGCACCGAGAAGGTGGGAGTAGGGAAAGTGTAAAGCTTTCCACTTCCAGCACGAGCATTCGTGTCTCTGGATGCTCAAAGTTTGGACATTATTCCCTTTATGTGGACCTAACTGCGCAATTGTGATGCTAAAAGTACCCCTTGACTAGTTGAATGTTGTGACTCGATGTCCGGTGGCCTTGTGCTTCCTTCTTTCCATTGTTAGCAATATATGTGGAGTAAACGCATTTCCTCCAGATATTGCATTACGAGCAGCCTCCCATCGGCTATTGAAATAATGTGCAATGCGATAAAATTTTAGTTGCACAATGGCCGTTATGGGAAGGCTACAAGCGCCTTTTAGGACGGCGTTGAAACATTCAACAAGGTTAGTGGTCATGTTCCCACACTTCTTTCCACCGTCGTGGTATTGAGTCCACATATGAGGAAGGATCTGATCCAAGAATGACTTCGCTGGCTCTCCACCCTCATCGAATATCCTCTCCATCCACATGTCAAATTTTCTCACCTAATGCTCCCTTCTGGCTTGCTCAGCCATTCGCTTCAGATTGACACTCCGTACTTTTGTATTAAAGTTGCTCACCACATGTCAAAGGCAGAATCAGTGGTGGGCACGTAGTGGTTGCCAATCAGGATTGCGTTGCACTGCAGCTAGAATCTTTGGATGCCTATCTAATATAAGGCAAATGTTGTCCCTATTGGTAATGGGACGAAGATAACACAGAAGCCAATTCCATGTGTCCAAGCTTTCCTCTCGTACAATAGCGAATGTAAGGGGAAATATTTTCCTATTTGCATCCAGGCACGTCGCAATAAGGAGTTTGCCCTTGTACTTACCATACAAGTGTATCCCGTCCACACATATAACGGGAGGACAGTGATGAAAACCCTGAATAAATGCTACGAAGGACCAAAATACGGATATGAAGGTAGCGGCGTTCTCAATACCTGGAACAGGAGTCCATCTCCACTTGACTATAGTCCCAGGATTGTATGCGCACATCGCTTCCATCCCCTTCGACAACGTTTGATAAGATTTCTCCTAATCGCCGAATACTTGGGCAATTGCCCTCTATTTGCCCAACCAAACCTTCTTATACGAGATTGAATAGCCGAAGCGATGATCTATGAACTCCTTCAATGTGGCGATAGACGTCGACGCATCTTCCCTTATCATATTCAATATCTCCCTAGCAATGAGGGACGATGTGATTTGGTTATGGTCTTGCTAGAGAAGTTCATTCAGACACATGTGTAGACCACCATATTGGGTGATTTCAAATAAATGGTGTTTCATCCGATACATTGCACACAATCTCCATCCGTAATCATGGTCCTTACACCTAGCAACCCATAAATCTAGGGTAGATTGCACGACGTGGAAGTCATGGTGGGTGCAAGCGTGATACATTTGCACTACAGCGATTAACTGATCCTTCGATCCGAAGAGCATTCCCCTACTCAACTCAGATGATTCATCCCAATGAGTCACACGTATAGGAAGCTCATCCACCGCAGTTAAATCTGTAGCATCTAGGTCAATATGACTGTACATCGAAGGCTCGTCCATGAATTGGGCGTCGAGCGTTGCGTCATCCGTGCCACGGGGGGTGGGTTCACATCATCGAGGGCCTCATTTAACCCTTCACCCATTTCTTACTTGTATATGTCTTCATCTTCAAGATGAACATTGTTCATAATGTTCATGCCCTTGTCCAATGCGTCGTTCGCAATGGCGAACAATGATGCTGGACCCTCTGTCGGGTCTTCTTTGCAACCTCCCTGCAGATATGTGTCAGGAACATATGCTTCGTACGCTGGCGACTCGAACGATGATCCCAGATATTCTTTAAACTCGGCACTAGGCATACCACCAACCTCCGCACTCACATCAAGATGACGTGCTTGTTGGATGTCTTCCTCGACTTCATCCAAATGCTCGGCAAGCACCTCTGGCTGCGTAGCTGCGATTACACCCATTTAAGGAATGGTTTCGACATATAATTGCACTGCTAAATATGTCAAACCTACGCAGTGTGCATCTAACACAATGCGCAGATCATAATCATCAGATATGTGAATAGTCTCGTAGAGGACTGTATTATTGAACACTCACAAAGGATATCTTGCGGTCACCCGCAATGCATATTGATCTGGATTAATATGCAAATATTTATATATCTTCATATATGATTTATTTAATTTACACCTATGGCCAATTCGAATTGGTCGAACTGGCAGACTACTATAACTAACATCATCTGCTTTGGTTATGATGTCCCCCCTATGTACAATAATATCGTCACCAGAGTACTGCTTGAGCTTCCTGCCATTTAGATCGGCGCTCAGGAAATAAAAAAGACATACACAATACAAAATTGTATATATAAGTGCTATGTTTTACTAATAGTAATCAATAATTAATTTCACTAAGTTTAGTCATCTTATAACTCTATTATGATAATTAAACTCTCTTATAGCTTTTAAACCTTCGAGTATATAGATTTTGGAGTCTCTTTATTTCGTTAAAAAAATTTCAGACCTTAGATTTGTATTTCAATGTATTTGAGTAATTTTTAATATATGCATTACCTTTTATTTAAATCCAATGCAAATTCACATTCAATTCCGAGGTCTCTCCAAAGATAAGGTAATAATATTTTTTATCATAAAAATATTTAATTTATATATGCATGTCGGAATGTTATTTAATTAAGTACAAATCACTTCATAAGTTAGGAAAATTCTTGAACTTTTAAAATATAGCTGGGATCTTTTTCTTACTTCATAAGTTGTGGTGATTTCTTAGGTTAACAATCTAAATACTCAACATTTAAATAAAGAATATATATAGTGTGTTATTTAATTATATTTTATTAATAATTAATACCATAAATAAGATCAGTTTATTATATTTAATTAACAATAATCTTGTTATTAATGTATATTTACAACATATTACTATGATATAAATGAATATTACAATAAATATTACTAATTTAATTCAACATATTAATATATTTAATGTTAATTCAAATTAATAAAGTTATGGTTACATGTAGCAACTTGGAAAGTAAAACAAAAAAAGAAAATAAGAACACAACAACTAAAACCCTAATGTCTTCATATAATAATATAATGATACCACGCTCTGACTCAAATTTATTGTACTGTGCAAATCGGGTGGGGTGGAAGGAGGAGGAGAAAACAAAAAACTTCCTAATTGTAACACTTGTAATGGGTTTCAAGTGGGCAAACTTTTCTAAGTATAAGGGAGAACTCAATAAAGACTAAGTAAATAATATTAACACCATGATTTATGTGAATTAACCTTTGCAGACTACTACTACATTTGAGGAAGGAGAAAATATTTTTATTCATTATGAATCAAATAGTGATACAACAAAAATAACACTCAATGCTCGCACCTTAACTCCAACACACCTAACCTCAAGGAGAATAAAAATGTCAAAACTTATAAGCATAAGAAATAGATTGTCAAATAAGGTTTAGGCTAAAACCTATAAACATAATAACTAGATTGTTAAATCAGATTTTAGACTAAAACACGAGCATTCAAGAGGTACGTAAAATGACATATAGAAATTGCTTGTTAAATTTATGATTATTCTTACATGACATTGCATTTTCGTTCTAAAAAGTTCAAAAAAAAAAATTGTGAAACTTCCTAGGTAGCTAAACCCCCCATTTTTATTTTTTTTAAAAATTTTTTAGGTAGCTAAACCCGAGGAAAATCACAAGTTAATGACATGTTGAACTTGTAAGTGTAGTTAGGATTTAAGACCATCTATGATTATCTTTTTATTTTTTTTCTATTTTTACCCAACAAACAACCCACTGCCTTTTATTATTATTATTATTATTATTATTATTATTACTATTATTATTATTATTATTATTATTATTATTATTATTATTATATACAGATTTTGAAAAATTCCTACAAGAGTATAATTTTCGAAAAAAAAGGTTGCAATTTCAGCAACAATAATTAAAATTCATAACTATTCCTTGAAAATTAATGAAAAAGGTTGCTCACATTCATAACAATTAATGAAATTTTAAACAATTTCAAAATATGCAAAAATATACAGAAGTTCACGGCACGAAAGGGTTCATACTTAATAATAATAAGTATTAATATTAAATTCATAATAGCAGGAAAGAGTTCATGGCAGGAACAGGTTCATAAACAGAAATTAATGTTATAATTTCATAACATTACAAACATAATTATAAATTAAAATTTTCATACTTAATAATAATAACTGAAATGTATTTTGAATATGTTATTTTGAATAATCCGCATCTCCATTCAAAATGTTATAATTTTATAACATTATAAACATAATTATAAATAAAAATTTTCATACTTAAAAATAATAACTGAAATACATAACTGAAATGAAAGACACATGATATACATGGCAGGAAAATCAATATAAAATTTAAGGAAATAAAAAAGAAAATCAGAATAATCCTAACCTCAGTATTGGGAGTTTTCGGCAAATGCTTCCAATCAACAACAAAATAATTAAAACTTCATTCAAAATAACAGATTCAACGAAAAAATGAAAATATGAGTAGCAAAGAATAATGTAGGAATTACGTACCTCATCTCCTCCTTTTATGCCTTCTCCCCAATGTTTGACGAGCAACGGGCAATCTCCAACAGTCACCTGCTCTGCTCTCTTGCAATATCGTCCGGCAGCTCTGCAAAGTGAAGTCTCCTTTGCGCAAAGTGCTGCTCCTCTCTTCTTGGTTCATCCGTGAGTATAGACAAGGTAGATATTCAATTTCGAAGCAAATTTTGCTAGTTCACTGTCTAACGCCGGATGATTAAATATTTAATATTTTTAACAAAATCTTGCTAAATGAATTAATAAGATTTACCACGCGTCCACCGAGCTAAAACTTATACAAAGTAAATTTCGCAACTTAAACTAACGATATTTGTCACGCCTCCTTCGTCCAAAATAAATCTCCCCACTTGACGTCAGGGTTAAAACGGAAAAAACCCAACGGACTACCCCTTAGCCTCCCTCGTCGTCTCGGCTCTTGCCCCACCATATGCTCTTTCGAGGCTCTCCGCTATGAATTTATGCTGTGTCCGTTAATGGCGAATTTTTTTCGTGACTTCATACAATTCGTTGATGATCAACTGGACAGTGAAGCCAATGGGGAGGACTTCCCAGACCAAGGTCGGTACGGCGGTGAAGATTACGAGTACGAAGAAGAAGAAGAAGAAGATGAGGAGGAGGAGGAGGAGCACGAAGAAACGCAGGATGAGAGTTTTCCAGATGACGGATCGCCTGAGGTTTCAGAGACCCGTCCTTGGCTCATTGTGCCGGCGGAGGCGGTGAGCCGTCGCGATTCAGAAAGTGCGGTGGAGGAAGAGGTTGAAAGTGGGGAAAGGAGGGAGGAAAGGGCGGCGGCGGCGTCAACGTCAACGTCGAACAGAGGTGTGAGCAGAGAGGGTTGTGCTGGAGGAGAGTGCAGTCAAGGTGAAATTGATGGGCTGTTTTGCCCTATTTGCATGCAAGCTTGGACTAGTGAGGGCGAGCATCATATCTGGTGTGAATGTTTACTCTTTTCTTCCCTGCTTAGTTATTTTTCGATAATTTTTGTGTCCACTGCTAGGAATTTCTTTTATACAGATGATTTCTTCTTTCTTGATCTTTTACAATTGTTGCATGCGCCACAAGCCGAACTTGTTAAGGGCATTATGCTCGCTTGTGACTGTTTGTCTCGTGCGTTTGGGATGAGTTTTCATTATGTTAATACTGGTGTAGGGTTATTTTTCAGAAATAGTTTTCCCCTAGAAAAAGACATAATGACTCCTTGGTCACTTTGATATTTCCTAGTGCTTGAGTGAGAATAACATAGAAAACTCTTTAGGAGCGAGTGAGTGTTAATCAACTTATAAAACTCGCTAGCTATTGTCAACGTTTTTAACTTACTTGCCTCTCTCGCTAGACACACAATGTTAGCGAAGGTGTTGTTAATGAGTTACGTTGTTTCAATGTTTACTGCTTAAGTGCCATTGTTTTCACAAATTGCTTACTACATTCGCTTATATTTGCTTGAATGACAATGAAAGTGTTTTGTGGATGAATTGTGGTAAACGATAGGTTGACTTGTTAAACAAGAGAGATTTAGCTAGTGCTGCATGGTCCCTTCACAAAGGCATGAAATATTATGTCCGTGACACCTGGTATCAGTGTTTGGTTAGTTGCTACGTGAATCTAGTTGCTTTCGTTGTGGGATTCGTAAAGCTTTGGTAAATGACCATGTCAACCAATGAGAATTAGTGTGCTAGAAGCACAAATTGAGATGACAGCCAACAACGTGGCCATAGAGATGGCCCGATTGACGGAACGTGTTGATAAATTGGAGGGATCACAAAAGCATCAACAGAGTTTGATGGTGGGAATGTCAGAGGACTTACACCACACTATGGAAACCTTGCAAGCTCAAATAGCTGATTTGACTGCAAAGATGAATGTGATGGTTTTTTCTATGGAAAATCTAACACTTCGGGGTTTAACAAGACCAAGGTACATGATGCCAAGGAGTTGGAGAACTTCTTATTTGATATGGAGCAGTAGTTTCGCGCTTTGAGGACTGTCTCAGAACAGGTGAAAGTGGCTACTGTGACTATATACTTGGTGACACCAAACTGTGGTGGCGTACTAAGTACAATGAAATTGAAAATGGACGCTGTGTAGTGGATTGTTGGGTAGACTTGAAGAGAGACCTAAAGGCCCAATTGTTTCCTGAGAATGTTGAGTATAATGTTAGGAAGAAGCTAAGAGACCTCAAGCATACTGCGTCCATAAGGGAATACATGAAACAATTTTTTGTTTTGATGTTGGATATTATGGACATGTCGAAAAAGGACAAGCTGTTCTACTTTCTCGAGGGATTGAAACCGTGAGCAAGAACAAAACTTCATAGGCCAAGAGTTCAAGACTTGTCTGTCACACAAGCTGCCGCGGAATGCTTGACTGGCTATGCTGGTGATAATATTGCTTCGTCCAAAGATTTTGGCGTATGGGGAACAGTGGAAAGTCTTTTAAGAAGTGCAAATCCAAAAGTGGGGGAGCCGAATATAAGACATCAACTTTAAAAGAAGCTTTATCATCTCAAGGGTTCAACACACTGACTGGAAAGAGTAGAATTTGATACTTGTGTGGAGGCCCTCACAGAGTTGTTGAGTGCCCTCACAAGGCATCACTCAATGCCTTACAAGCTTCCACTGTGGAGCGGGTAGTGGAAAGTGATGGGGAAGAGGAGGATACCCCAAGGATGTGATGTAGGACGGTTCTAAGTAGCCCTAGTTCTACCGTTGAGTCGTTGACCATGGTTTTAAATCGCGGTAGCGGGTAGCGTAACGTAACGGTAACAGGTGTAACGGGAAGCGGGAGTAGCGGGTGTTACATAACGGGAAGCGGGTGTAACGGCCGTGAATTTTTTTGAAGCACGCACAACCTTGTGCATATTAGCGTACTTGCATGTTTTAAGCTTTTGGCCATTCTTAGAAAGGGTTTTAGTGTATTTTGGACCCTTTAGTTCGAGTAACTAAGTTATTTGGTAAGGGCAACAAGTTTACATTTTTTTAAACCATCATTGATAGAAAATTACGTGTGTGTGCGTATTTATACTTCTCATTGTTCTTATCTGTGATAAATTCTTATGTGTGCTAAATGAATTAACAAAATAAAATACATTATACACTCCATTAATCTATTAGACACATAAGACATACGAATAATATAAATATAAAATAGTTAGAAAAGAAAAAAGGTTGAAGTTGAAAAATAAAGAACATAAATATCACATTACTAATATTATTAAAAAAAAAAATTCCTAATAAGTTAGTATTTTGAAATTGTTAATTAATGCATCTATTGTCAGTATTTAAAGAAAAAGTAAATTTTGTATCATTGTCATCCTCATTATAATTTTTCCCCCTCTTGCCATTTGGTATATTAAGAATGATATATGAAAGAGAGAGAAAAAGTGAGAAGAAAAAATAAAAAATAAAATTTTTTTTTGGTGTAACAGTTCTGTAGCGGTTACGTAACGGCCGTAGCGGCCTTTACGTAACGGTTGCGGTCCGTAACGGCCGCTACGGCCGTGATTTTTCTTCCCACCGATTTCGCGGTGTGTAACGGTATCGGTAACCCAAAAAACCTTTACGTAACGGCGTTACGTAACGGTCGCGGCCTTTATTTAAAACCATGCCGTTGACCTTCTTTGTAGCACACATACAATATCACAATCTATGGGAAGAATTGAATTAACCAAGCATGAACATCACAAACATATTCTAATGATCACAAGTTGTTGAGATTTTGAAAACATATATGATTTGGTTTAAAAGCCCTTAGTTGGTTATTTCATTCAAGTAATCAAGTTCACTTTAAAAGATGTTATATTTGAAGTCTTAGATTACAAGTCCTAGTGTACAAATCAAGTATCTCTAAGCATGGTACTAGCAAGCATGTTCATGTTGAAAATCGAGGCGGATTCAAAGAGAATGAAAAGGTTTTTCAATCGAGGATTTGGGTAGAGTTTCAAGGCTTACAAGATACCTTTAGGGGCTGTTTTAGATGGTCACAAATAAGGAATTGAAACGAGCTTACCAAAAGGTTCGGGATGACAAATACCAAGACACACGAATACTCGATCACACCACGAACAAGCTTGTTGATCCTTAGGAATCTTGAGACAAGAATGAAGCTTGATGAAGGTTGTGGCTGTGATCTATAAAAGAGGAGTGGGCGTGTAGTGTTGATGATGACGTTGATGTTATCGTGGTCTCTCACCACCTAATCTCTAGGGAGACGGAACGTAGCCTTACACTACTCACTCACAAGGAGAGGAACAAGATTCACAAGTTCAAGTGAAGGCTTCCTTTTCAATTGATAAGGCAAAGATCCCCTTTTACAATACAAGTGATGGCATATTTATAGCCTTACATGAGCATGCACATGAATTGCATATGACTTCTTAAGAGATTCAAGAAAATAAAAAAGTAAAATTAAACATTTAAAACATAGGTAATGAGGTTCCTAGGAAATAGTTTGTCATAGGAAATAGGTGCCTAGGAATTAGAATAATTATGATAGTGGAGTCCAGAAACTTAAAAATGAAATAAATGACTTTTTGACTTTCAAGTTGTCATGCTTCTTGAAAAACTAAGACTCTTTGACTTGCAGGTTGTCATCATCTTTCTAAGCTAGCTTCCAAGAGTAGCTTCAATTATTGCAAATAAAGTTCACATCCAATGGTGAACTTAGGATGGTCGTCCACCTGTCACAATATCCACGAGAGATACTCCTGGTGCATGTTGATCCCCATTAGGATGGGTGCAATGCAGTTGGTGAATGCATTGGAAAAGTAGGCAAAAGCACTGAAAGTTACACAAACGAAAGGACTGATGTTTGTGGACTTGAGGATCAATAGGAAGATTACCCGTGCTATGGTGGATAGCGGGGTTACCCATAATTTTGTTTCACAGGCAGAAGCAAGGAGACTCAACTTATCCTTGGAGAAGGATTCAGGACGCGTGAAAGTGGTGAATTCTGTACCCCAGCCTATTGTGGGAGTAGCCAAGCAAGTGACTGTGAAGCTTGGATAGTGGGCAGGTTATGCGAATTTTACAATGCTGAAGTCATTTTGGGAATGGAATATCTGAGGGAGACTAAGGTAGTGCCGATGCCTTTTTTTGGTTCCCTATGTTTGATGGGAGATCACCCTTGCATGGTGCAAGCCGTTGCGAAGAAAGGAGACGATGAGAAGTTCCTTTCACCCATGCAACTCAAGAAGGGGTTGAGAACGGGTGAGCACACATATCTACCCACAGTGGTGGTAGATAAAGAAGTAGGACAAGAATTAGTGCTTACAACCATCCAAGATGTGTTGGATGAGTACAAGGAGGTGATGCCGGATAAGCTGCTTCATGACTTGCCTTCACGACGTGGTGTGGAGCATGAGATCGAGTTGTTGCCAGAAGTGAAACCACCTGCTAAGGGCCAAATCGGATGGCGCCTCCAGAGTTAGTAGAGTTGAGAAAACAACTTGATGATTTGTTGTAAGCAGGATATATTTACCATTCCAAAGCACCGTTCAGAGCATCGGTGTTAATGGGAGCATGCGGATGTGTGTAGACTACCGCGCGCTCAACAAGGTGACAACGCGCAACAAGTATCCTATTCCATTGATTGCCAATCCGTTGGATTAGCTGAGTGACTGAGTCATGCCAAGTACTTCACTAAACTCGACTTGAGGTCATACTACTATCATGTGAGAATTACTGATGGGGATGAGCCGAAGACAACTTGTGTGATGCGGTATGGGGCATATGAATTCTTGGTGATGCCATTCGGGTTGACGAATGTGCCTGCGACACTTTGTACCTTGATGAATCTGGGATTTCGTGAGTACCTTGACAAATTTGTCGTGGTGTACCTGGATGATATTGTTGTCTACACTCTATATTTCCATTCTGGAGGAACATAAAAAGCATCTACGGAAAGTGTTTGACAAGCTAAAGGGGAACAACTTGTATGTGAAGAAAGAAAACTGCTCTTTCGCTCAACGGAGCATCAAATTCCTTGGTCATGTGATTGATCAAGGTCATATCAGGATAGACATGGAAAAGGTAAGAGTGATTCAAGAATGGAAGATCTCAACGATAGTAAGGGATATGCGTTTCTTTCTTGGCCTTGCCAACTATTATAGGAAGTTCGTAGAGGGGTAATCGGGGAGAAATGCTCTTATGATAGAACTATTGAAGAAGGGTTAGGGGCGGAACTGGGCAGAGAAGTGCCAGGGAGCCTCTGATAACTTGAAGGATGCCATGATGAGAGATTTGGTACTTGCTCTTCCGGATGTCATGAAACCCTTCGAGGTGCAAACAAATGCATCAGACTTCGCCCTTGGAGGAGTCTTGTTACAAGAGGGACATCTTGTTGCGTGCGAGTGTCATAAGCTTAGTGAAGCAGAATGGAAGTACACAACTCAAGAAAGGGAGATGCTAGCGGTGATACATTGTCTTCATGTGTGGTGACATTACTTACTTGGGTCAAGGTTTGTGGTGAAAACGGATAACTCGGGTGTTAGCCACTTCTTCTCACAGCCGAAGTTGACACCCAAGCAAGGCTGATGGCAGGAATTCTTGGTAGAATTTGATTTCTCATTTGAGCACAAGGCGGGGCGCCTAAACCAAGTTGCTGATGCACTGAGCAGGAAGGCCGCGTTGGCAGCCTTGTAGATGGTAACACACTTGACTGTGAGTATTGCTTTCCACGACGATGCGGGAGTGCATCAAAGAGAATTTAGCCAAAGATCCAGTTGGGAAAAACCTTATGAAGTGGACCGAAGAGGGGAAATCACATCAAATTTTGATGGATGATGGATAGTTGATGACCCATGGTAGCCGACTCTTTGTGCCATGAGCTGGAGATCTGAGGAAGAAATTATTGAGAGAGTGTCATGAAACCATGTGGGCCAGACATTCAGGATGGTAGCACACTTTGGCCTTTTTGAAGCAGAAGTATTATTGGCCACACATGCGTGTTGATGTGGTTGATTATACCTGAACTTGTCTCACTTGCCAACAAGGCAAGGTGGGATGGAAGAAGATTGTAGGGCTGCTAGAGCCCTTACCAGTACCATCCAAACCATAGGAAAGTGTCTCACTGAACTTCATCATGAACTTGCCTAGAGTGGGAGAGGTAGGATCTATACTTGTGGTTATAAATAGGTTTTCGAAGTATGGTACATTTATACATGCACCAAAATACTGTTCGGCAGAGGAGATGGCACAACTATTCTTCAAGAGTATTGTGAAGTATTGGGGTGTTCTCCAAGATATTTTTAGTGACTGAGACTCGAGATTCATTGGCAACTTCTGGACAGAACTTTTCCAAATCCTCGGTTCACATCTTGACATCTCTTCGAGCTACCATCAACAGACAGATAGACAGACAAAGAGATTCGATGGGCTACTAGAAGAGTATTTGTGCCATTTCGTTTACACCAACCAGAAGAATTAGGTGCAACTACTTGATGTGACTTAGTTTTGTTTCAATGCCCCAAGGAGCTCAACAACCAACAAGAGCCCTTTTGAGCTTGTTACAGGCTAGCTGCCGCTGTTACCTCACACAGTGGATGAGCCGTACAGAGGAAAGAGTTCTAGGGCATGCATCTTCACCAAAAAATGAAGACAAAATGCAGAGATTTCCCGAGCCTACTTGGAGAAAGCTTCTAAGTTGATGAAGAAGTGGGCATATCAAGGGAGAAGACTGCAACACTTCAACGTAGGTGACTTGGTGCTTGTTAAGCTCAATCCTAAACAGATCAGGTCACTACCATAGTAGTTAGAGGAGCGAGGCGAGTCGAGGCGCAAAGGGTCTTTGAAGCCGAGGCGCGAGGCCAAGGCGCGCGCCTCACGAAGGTGAGGCGCACAATTATTAAAATGGTGTAAAATATCTATTTAGGGTAATTTATATATGAACATATGAATATCTAGTGATATTAGAATTTAAAATGCCAAAAACATTCAATAAAAAAATTGGAAATTTAATAAAATTGCCAAGACGAAGCCCAAAAGCATCAACAATTCAACATAGTTCAACATCAAAAGAAAAGAGTACAATAAAAGATTTCAAAATATAAAATCTAAAAATCCTCCTCAATCATCACTCATCACTCATCATCAACTAAGTCAGCGAAGATATCATCATCTTCCTCTTCATCATCAGAACTGTTTTCTCCAACATCTTTTTCCTCTTCCGTCTCCTCTGCACTATCCACTTGGATTTCATCCTCATCTACAAGTTCCAACATTGTGGTTCGACCCCTAGCACTGGTTGCACTACTAGATGAAGCCCTTCCTCTTCCTTTAGATGATGATGGCATATTTGTGCTTATTCTTGATCTAGTGTGATGCGGGGGGTTATTTAGTCCAGCAGCTCTAGCAATAGAATCCCAAGTCAAATTATCATCTTCAAACACAAGTTCATCATCCTCATTAGAATCACCATCCATCCTACCAATCAACCACTCATTACTATCATCAATGTCCTTTAGGAGGATGGGATCAATGGTGTCACGTTTGTTGTATCGACGCCTCAGAGTTCGATTATATTTCACAAATACCAAATCATTCAAGCTTTGCTGGGATAGCCTATTTCTCCTTTTGCTATGAAGCTGCAAAAAGTTTAAAGTAATATGGTTAATAATGATTCTAAAAAGCAGTAGATTGGTAATTCTTGTTCTTTAATAATTAATCCATGATATACTAATGACTTACATGTTGGAATATGCTCCAATTTCTTTCGCAGCCGGTAGCACTACACGTGAGGCTAAGAATTTTCACAGCAAACTTTTGCAAGTTTGGAGTTGTTGATCCATATGCCATCCGCCATTGCGCTGTTATAAAATAAATTTTAAATGAATACCTACTAGGTAAATAGCAAAAATAATTTTCAAAAATAAAGAGGGAGTACAAATGCCACTTTACCTGGTGCTTTTGTCTTCCGTTGTCTCACTGCCAAACTAATTCCAAAGACGCCACTAGCGGCATTGTATTTTTCCAACTCATTTGAAACTTTATCTTGCATTTCAATAGTTGGCAGTAACCTTCCAATACATTTGTACAAACCCGTCATAATTTCTCATCTTGCAAAATGTTGGGGTTTGAATAGAAAAATTCTGGATTCAAGTAGTGTGCAGCTGCATGCAACGGTTGATGGAGTTTGCATCCCCACCTCGTATCAATAATTTCAAATGCCTCCTTGAATTTATCCTCTCTCTCACCAAAAGCCTTAGCTATGGCTTCCTTAGCCCTATCCATTGCTTCATAAATGTATCCCATTGCAGGCTTCTTTTCCCCATCAACCAAACGGAGTACACGAACAAGTGGACCTGTTAACTTAAGAGCATAGACGATGGTAGTCCAAAAAGTAGGCATCAAAACAATAGTAGCTGCTCTTTTGCCAGCCGCCTCCTTTGCCCTTTTAGTAGTATTCCAATCTTCAGAAGTAAACATCTTCCTCAAGTTGTTCTTTTGAAGATGGATTGAACAAAGGGTGATGAAGGCAGTTGCAAATCTTGTAACTGCAGGTCTTAGTAACTCCTTTCCTCCAGTGAACTGTCTCATCAAGTTGACAACGCCAACACGATTATAGATATAGCCATTCAAAAAAATTGCCCTTTTCAAAGTTGCATGAATTGAAGGCATCTTCCCAGTATCCTCTAAAATTAAATCTATGCAATAAGCAGCACACGGTGTCCAATATAAATGTGGCCTCTTTGCTTCCAACAATCTCCCTGTTGAAAAATCAAGGAATGAAGCCATTAAAATATTAAAATAAACAATATATACACTATAGAAAGTAGTTCTAAAAATAAGTTCTTACCAGTAGTTCTAAAAATAAGTTCTTACCTGCTGCAACATAGTTTGACGCATTGTCATTTACCACTTGAATCACATTTGATTCTCCAATTTCCTCGACCATCCCATCAAGTAATCTATACATTCTATCTGCATTCTTGACAATATTAGAAGCATCAATAGACTTGATGAATACTGATCCCCTTGGAGAGTTCACTAAAAAGTTGATTATGTCCTTATTAGCAACTGAATCTCTCCAACCATTAGACATAATTGAGCAGCCATATTTTGTCCATTCCTCCTTATGGACCTTCAACAACTCTTTCATTCGACTAACTTCATCCTTTAGGTAAGGAACTCTTACTTCATGATAGCTAAGTGGTTTTATTCTAGGACCATATTGTCCAATTGATTCAAGTGCCACTGCAAAGCTGGTCAAACGTACAACATTAAATGGTATCCCAGCATCATACATCCACCTAGCAAAATCTCCCATTGCCTTTTTTCTTAATTCTTTCTTGCACGCTTCATTTATTGATGTTTGCTTCATCTTCCCTTCTTTCCTAACTTGAACCGCTTTCTTTGGATCGGGAGTAAAAAACAAGTCTATAGGTCCCTTTTGTTTTGGTTTCTTCAAGTTGGATTGGTATGATCTTTTACTTCCATCACTAGTAAGCACTCTCTTGCCACGAATGTCAATTTCTTGAACTTCATCTTCTTCATCTTCACCGTAATTATCTATATCATCAAAGTCGGGCAATAACTCATTTTCCTCCTTTTCCATATCTTTCTTCAACATATACTCTTTAATCTCCTCACGTACATGAGCAGGGCACTTAGAGCATTCTTTCACGTTTCGAAATCCTCTGACAATGTGTTGTTTTGCCCGAAATATTCCTCCCCTTGTGACTTTAGCACAAAAATTGCAAGTCAAATTATTTCTATTGTTTTGATCCTCCAAATGTGCATACTTCCATGCGGGATCTTTCTTTGCCAAGGCCTCACATCCAGAACTAGAATCCATTTAAGATTTTAGACTTGGTATCCCGTATCCTAACTGAAAAAACAATGCATCATATATTTAAAATTTAAGACTTACATAATGCATTTCCAAACAAATTAAAAAACAGTAGCTAAATTTCAATAAAAAGAATAAATATTATGTATTAGTTATAATTTATAAACTTACATTAATTAAACTAAATATTATAAATTAAAAAATAGTAGCTGAATTTCTGTAAAAAAAATAAATATTATGTATTAGTTATAATTTGTAAGCTTACATTAATTAAACTTAATATTATAAATTAAAAAACAGTAGCTAAATTTCTGTTAAAAAAATAAATATTATGTTATTAGTTATAATTTATAAGCTTACATTAATTAAACTAAATATTATAAATTAAAAAACAGAAAGCTTACATATAAAGAAGAAGAAGAAGAAGAAGAAGAAAAAGAGCAGGCAGCAAGCATGCAGCAGGAAGAAGAAGAAGAAGAAGAGAAGCAGCAGGCAGCAGGACGCAAGCAGCAGCAGCAGGAAGAAAGACTTACAAAGGTTCGAAGGCTTAAAGACGATCTCCAGCTGGTTCAAAATGTTGAAGGCGACGTGACGAACTCACGTCGTGCTCAAAGGCAGTCAGACGAACTCACAACTGCTTCGAAGGCAGGCAGACGAACTCGCGAGGGCTCCGGCTGGTTCGAAATGAAGTTGCGCAGGTCGTGCTTCTTCAAAATGTCGAAGATGAACTCACGATCCTGGTCGAAGCTCGAAGACGAAGTCGCAAAGGCTTCCGGCTGGTTCAAAGGCTCGCAAACGAACTCATGAAGGGCTTCGAAGGGTCGAAAGGGGCTAGGGCTCTGTTCGTTTGAGTCGAATGAGGGATACGAGTCTGGCTTGGGCTATTTCTCTCCTTGAAATGGCTTAAAAATACACAAGGCGCGCCTCACTGCGCCTCAAGCTTCACTGCGCCTCGTCTCGCCTGGGGTCGCCTCTTGCAGGTCGCCTCACCCCACTTGATATGAGGCGGCAGACTCATCGCCTCACTGTGCCTTGCGCCTAGGTGCGTCTCAGGCGCGCTTTTAACTACTATGGTCACTACGAGGACGAGATAAGAGACTACTTTGTAAGTATGAAGGACCAGTCCCCATCTTGGCCAAAGTCGAGAAGGCCTTTTACAGAATTGACCCTACGACTTAGATAAAAGTGCATCCGGTGTTTAACATCAGTTGCCTCAAGCCATTCAGCGCTGATACAGAAGTTCCATGCAGAAGTTAGTCAACCAGAGTAGAATTGAAGACAGTGCAACCCGACATTTGAGAAGTTGAAGACATCCTTGTAGACAGAGAGTTCACATCCTCAAGGAAGAAGCGACGGGAATTCTTAGTGAAGTGGAGAGGCCTTGGCGATGAGGAAATCAATTGGGTTTCTGTGGAAGATATGCAACCGTTCATGGACAAAGTTGAAGTGTTCCTAGCGTCAAAGTCTATAAGGACGTCGGTCGCTTAAGTGGGGATCGTCACGAGCCGAGTTTGTTCAAGAAATTAGTGATTGTTTGTCTCGTGCGTTTGGGATGGGTTTCCATCATGTAAATACTAGTGTAGGGTTATTTTTTAGAAATAGTTTCCCCCTATGCTAAAAAAAAACAGTATCTCCTCGGTCATTTTGATGTTTCCTAGTGCTATAGTGAGAATAGCATAAAAAGCTCTTTAGGGGAGGGTGAGTGTTCATCAACTTGTAAAACTCACTAGCTATTGTCAACGTGTTTAGCCTACTTGCCTCCCTCGCTAGACACACAATGTTAATGAAGGTGTTAATTAAATACGTTGCTTCAATGCTTACTGCTTAAGTGCCATTGCTTTCATAAATTTCTTCCTACTTTTGATTATATTTGCTTGAATGACAATGAAAGTGTTTTGTGGATGCATTGTGGTAAACGATAAGGTGACTAGTTAAGCAAGAGGGCTTTAGCTAGCGCTGCATGGTCCATTCACAAAGGTGTGAAATATTCGGCCCGTGACACATACCGCTACTTTACTATGAAGATTAACATTCGGGATCGTATTGTTGAACAAGATGAAAGAAGAGAATTTGATGTCCCTTCATTTTAATTGTTTTGTTTTCTTTTTTTTGTTTCTTTTTCGGCCATTGTGTCTTTAATAGCGATGTCGCATGTTGCTTTCACCGGAGTTGTGGAGTTATTATTGGTATGAGCTGGTCATTTTTCATCATTGCCAGGAGACTTGGCAGCTTTGAGTAGGCAGTGTATGACTATGCTAGTGAAATTTTTGGGATTTGGTGGAAGGAAGAAAGAGAAAATATTTGGGCATTGCACCTTGAATGCTCCTTGGCCTTTTGTATGGGAGGAATTCTTGGGTGTTTTTTTCACATAGGGGGCGGGGTGGGAGGTGAGATGGAAATGAGCCCATTTATCGATGTTTTTATGAGCTTGAAAGCCCATTCAAGCGATTGAAGTGCGCACTACACTAAATCGGTCTACGAGACTCGGTCCTGAACTCCATAAGAAAGAATGACCGGAAGCCCTCTTGGTATCATTCAAGAGGGTTGACATCAGAAACGATAGAAGGTGGGTGACTAGATGCTCCTAATTTCTTTGGTCAAATGACATAGGCCTGACTCTCCTAAGTAACTTTTTCCTATTTTCTATGGATGGAAGTTGTCTTTCTTGTTTCCATCTAGGTGTTCGCTTTTTGGGATGTTTTGGTGAGTTTCATTGATTGATTTGCAAATGGATTGAAGCTTCCCTTTTATAATTAAGATGGAGGATGTCTTGTCCTCTAGTTTTGTATCTTTGCTTTCTTCACTAATGAACTTCTTATTTTACCCAAAAAACACTTCATTTTTTTTGGAGTAAATTTGCTGCTTTAATTTGGTTCAAGATTATGTCCAATTACCTGCATTTTAGTTGATTCAAAGGCCAAAGATTTAATAAAGTAGGATAAAATCCAATTTGTATATATTTGATAATTTTTAGAACCAAAAGATCTTGAATAGGAGGACACGTTAAGAACCAAAGTCCTAACCATATGTTACTTGTCAAAGTGTAAGAGCCAAAGGCTATCAAGAACATCAAAAGAGCCAAAGGAATATTTTGATTGGACACCTGCATTTCTATTCTACCTTGCTTTCAACCATTGTGTCCGCCTGTGTTTTTTTCCTTTTCTTTCTTCTTCTTACCGCTTGCAACCATTTTTGCCTCCTGCAAAAATGCAAGGTAAGGCTGCATACTATAGACCCATTGTAGTCCGCCCTTCCCCGCACCCCGCATACGCGGGAGCTTTGTGCACCGGGCTGCCCTTTTTCTTTTCTTTCTTCTTACTTTCATGCGAATTTGCTACTTTCTTCCTTGTTTCTCATCTTCTACCTTCTCCTTCCCCTCCTTTATCTCTTGGCCTTTTTTACCTTTCCCTTTTATCCCATGGTTACCTATCCCTTGTGTGTCCTCTTTGTTTTCATCCTCTATCTCCATCACACTTGCATGTTTTATCTCCTTATTCAATTTCTTTGTTTTGTTCCCTTTTTCGGCCTCCCCCTCTCTTTAGCCAATTTCCCCCTTGTGCAACGTACTGTTTTTATTTTCATGCAAGAATATTTTCGTTTCATGTGCACTAATCTTTTATGACATGTGGAATTTAAAAATTGTTTTCAGAACTCTTGACATTAGATTATTTTCCATGTGATTGTAGCTTGGTGAGGAAACTAATATTAGATATATTACAAAAAATGGATTTGGGGGTTGAGCTTTGTGAGAAATACACTAATGGAAATGGGAACTAGAAAGGTGTATTTGTGCTTTGTGAGTTGGGCTTATATAGATCTAGTTATTGAAGCCATTTCTTTTATAGATTCTATTTCACAATAATATTCTAGAGAAACAAATTAACTTTGGAGGGAACTTCATATTTCCAAATAAAAGCTTGTTGGTTTTAAAATTATGTCTAGATTCAAGGGTATATAGGGTAGGACACTAATGCAAAATCAAGAAGGGTGAGAAGGAGAGAGAGGAGAGATGGAGAAGAAGAAGATAGATGGGGGAAAACACACATTAACTTACCGACAATAACATTTTGATTCCTAACAACCTCACCTTTATCAAATTCTAGTTCTTTAATCACAATCCTCCTATGTCTGCCATCGGCGATTGTGTGAAAAAATTAATCTTATTACCCTCTTCTTGGGCTTATTTAAGCCAAACTTGTTGTCTCCAACTCATCTCCTCCAATTCCAAAACCTTAAAATCATTCCTAAGTGACACTATCTTATGAGCTAAATCGCTTGAAATATTAATCAATTCTTCCAAATGATTAATGTCCTCTATCCTTTTTAGCATAGTCTCCTAATCAACATATCCCCAAAGATTTCCCTAGTCAACCTTTTCAAAGTTACCTTTTTAAAACTTTCAACTCTTCATAAATTTGAAGCCATCACCCCTCACATTGATAATTACCCTTAGCTTTCTCAACAAAGGAAAAAAGAGATGGATGAGAAACCCACACATTTTCCTAATGACATGGAATGAGACCCTACCTGACACTTGACGAATCGGAGATCATGGGAAAATATTATGAAACCGGCCTAACAAATGTAGGAAGATGAGTTGGAGTCGAAATGATTTGAAATTGCTTAACAAGTAATCCAAGATGTAGGCGGCCCTATGACACTGTATTGCATAAAAAATGTGAGGGAGTTGTTTTGCCATTAAATATCCTTGTATTCCTTTTGACCCACAAAGGCAAAAAAAGGGAAAAAACATGCACCTTTATAAGACTATCCCTCTCTTACTCCTTTGAAAATTTTTATACCATACTACACAACTAGAAACATCAATAGCGATAGCACCGATGCATCATAAAAAAACTAAAAATATATAGGCCTAATATTGCTTAGCCACCTTACAATGGAGAAACAATTGGTCACGAATTCACTTGACTCTAAAAACTTAATACAAATATCTAGACTGATAGCCTTACAAGGCCTACTTACTTGCAACAAATCATTAGTATCAAGCCTACTAAGGCCAAAGTTCACATAGAAGCCTTTAGGTTTGAGGTTTCCATCAATTAAGAGAGAAAAGATTTCATTGGCAATGAACTAAAAGAATCCCTGATCGAAAACTTTAAACCATTCCTTATTTGAGGGACAAAAGATTACAACATTGTCAACAAAATGGTCAGATCATCAACCTCTCTCTTATTAAGATTTCTAAAAAAATATAAATCCCAACGAAGCAAACTTTCTCTTTTTTCCATTAGCCAACCTATGGAAGAGATTAGAATTACAATCACCATCCCAAACCCATTAAATTTAAGTTTTTTTTTTTTGGTCTCCAACTCTTCATTTCCCTAAAGATTACCTCCTTATGCTTGTCTTTCAATGAGACACCCCCTTATACTTATCACACTCCACAAAACCCTCATGTTCTTCCTTCTTATCCAACATATCAAGCTAATGAAGAATGCTATTCTTCTTAACTATAATTGCCCCCCGCCCTCTCTTTATGGGCACATATATAACATGCTTTGAATTAAGTAATAGTTTCAACTAGATAAATTAAGGAATGAACATATTTATGGTAAGTTAGGCATAACACCTATGCATAAGATAAGGGAGAGGTGTTTGAGATGGTTTGGGCCTTTGGGTACCTACAACATAGGGCAAATAATGCATCAATGAGGAGTGGTCTAGCTATTGTTAGTCGAAGTAGAAGGGCTAGGAGTTGATGTAAAATAACTTGGAATGATATAGTGAGTAAGGACCTTTAATTTGTTGGAGGAAATTGCCTAATGTTGTGTAAATTGGCATTAAATATGTTCTTGGTGTTTGTTCCTAGTGGGTTGAAGGGATAGTTGGGACGTTTTATGAAAGAATTTTGTGTGAGCTTTAGGAATTTCCTTTTGTGTGCTTGATGATTGTTTTGGACCTTGGCCAACTATCGGATAGGAAAGAATTTCCTAAAGAATTCCTAGTTGGTTCATATTAATGAACATGCTCATCACACAAGTGACTTTGTTCTAGACCATGATGCTTATGCGATGGCCCATGGTTCTAGGCAGAGGATTTTAAGTAAGGGCCAAGGATGTCCATATGGGGGTTTGAGTAGTGGTGAGACTTACAAAGTTTGAATAGTTATATTGCTAGATAAAAGAATACACACAAGGATTGGTGTAGTCGATGCAAAACTTCACTTTTGGAGAGGCTTCATTAACAGAAAAAGAGGACTATTATTGGACTATGGTCTTGTGCTACAAAGGGGGAGGAGAAGCAAAAGGGTGTTGAGGGGGTAGTGGGTCAACTGGGTTTATTAATTCTTCTTCTAATGATGTGTCCAAAATGATTTTTTTGAAGGATAGTTGCAGAAGCTCCTTGATGGAGGACGAGCTTTAGTATGTTGGGGTTCATGATTTGGATCGGGTTTGCTATGATTTGCATTCATAAATGGCGCATAGATAAGGAGAAAGTAATATGGAAATAAAGGTTGGAACTTGGAAAGGCATGCTAATTCAACAAGGTTGATAATATCAAGGTATTATGTGGTTGGAAAGCAAGGTAGGAGAGGGGCTAGGTAAGAAAACCTCTCTTGTTAATAATAAAATTCATTGTGATATGTGGGTGAGTAAGCTCTTAAAAAGAGATACAAATGGGAATTTTTACAAATGAGAATTTTTATATTAGTCTCAGAGTTGTTCTAAGATATGCCTAGATGGAAGCACAATTAAGGAAATTGTGTTGAGGAGGAGAAGGAATGGGGTGATAATGCAGAAAATGTAAATATGATAGTGGCTTTGTCATACAGCAGTAGCAGTAGCAGCGGCAGCAGCAAAGGTGATGAGTGGAACTATAATGTGGGTATCGCCGGCCGAAAATAGAGAGAGAAACACAGGAGAGAGGAGGGGAAGAAAAAGAATGAAGGACAAAGAAGGAAGAAGAGAGTAGGAATAGAGGGATCAAATTTGGAGGAAGAACACTTGTTCACCTCTCAAATCCAATTTATTAGAAACTAGCTTTTACAGAGGGCTTTCACACCTATTTATAGGAAAACCTAGATTACAAGAAATTACAAATGACAAGGCATATCTACTACAAAGAAACTCCCAAATACATAATCCTATTACAAATAAACTAAACATACTTTGGTTTGGGAGTCTGGGACCCAACAATCCTGTTCCCTATTCTTTCAAATTGTTCTCTAAATTGGCTCAATTTGGTCCATCCAATAATCCAATCCCATCCCACATCATTTTGTTTCTAATGGTGGTTTATTGATGGATGAGGTTTTGACCATTTTGGATTTGTTTATGATTCTTTTGAGTGACTTGGGGATATTTCTCGTGCCTGTTTCATTGAGTGCTTTCAGGGGGTGGGGGCGTGGGGTTATGTATTTTTTAGGATGGTTTGGGTGTAGAGCTGCCAATGAGTAATCATGTAGGTATGGAATTCTACCCATGCCTATGGAGGAGGTTACCGTCAAGGATATCAAAGCTCAACAACTAAGGGATAAAATGGGATTGCCTTTGGCTTGTGACTTGAGGGACTTAGGTTAGTTTGGATGGTGGTAAAAGTAAAGAAAATATAAGAAATGGTTTAAAGTGGGTTTTCTTAGTTAGGGTTTGTTAGACTTCTTTCTTTTCTTTCTTTCTTTCTTTCATTCCTTTTCTAATTTATTTATTAATTTTTTTGTTGGTTTTTTTTTTTTTTTTTGTGTGTGTGGTTATTTTGTCTTGTAATTTCACTGTTCTCAAGATCATTGTTAAGACAAAAGAAGTATAAAAAGAGAAAAGTGGCGGCAAAAGTTGAGGCATATTGGGTTAGAGACAAGGATTGTAATTCTAGGCTTTCCATAGGATGGCCAGTGGGAGGAGGAGGACTAGTCTTCATAAGGAGTTAGAGGTAGAGGCTGGGGAGGGTGGTGAGAGATAATAAGCAAATTAGGGACAGTATCATTAATGTTTTTGAAGGTTTGTATAATGACTAGTGCATGAGTAGGTCAATGGTGGATGGGTTAGATTGGAGTCCAATTGGCGATGAAGAAACTAAGTGGTTAGAGAGATCTTCTGATTTGAAGGAAGTTAGAAGGGCAGTGTTTGATATGGATAGAGATAAAGCACCAGGTCTTGATGGATTTACAATGGATCTCTTTAAGGATACTTGGGAAGTGGTGAAACATTATGAATTTTTTTGAGGAGTTTCATAGGAGAAGAGTGATTTGTAAGAGTATCAACTCTACTTTCATTACTCACATCTCGAAAAAGAATAGGTCTAGAAGTGTGAAGGATTTTAGGCCTGTAGTTTGGATACTGATGTTTATAAGGTGCCTTTTAAGGTTCTTTTGAGGCGTTTAAGAGAGATGTTGGGGGATACAGTGTCTTTGGCCCAATCTGATTTTGTTAAAAACAGGCAAATCTTAGATGCAGTGTTTTGGTAGCAAATTAGGTGGTAGTGGATGCAAGGAGGATAGGTAAAAAAAGGAGTGGTTTTTAAATTGGATTTTGAGAAGGCATATGAAATGGTCAATTGGGGTTTTTTGCAAAAGGTTATATTGAAAAAATGTTTGAGGAATCTCTTGCGCAAGTGGATAAGAGGGTGTTGTAGGTCTACTAATATGTTAGTGATTGTTAATGGACAGTCCAGGGATTCGTTTGGTGTTAAAGAGGGTTAAGGCAAAGAGACCCTTTATCCCCTTTCTTGTTTACTCTGGTTGCGAAGGTTCTTAGTAGGATGATTTCTTTTTCCCATGACTTGGAGATTATTAGTGGCTTGTCTATAGGTGGGGAGGGGATGAAGGTGTCTCATCTTCAATTTGAGGACAATACTATCTTGTTCGTTGAGAATGATGCTATAAAATTTCAGAAGGTTCTTACTTTGCTTAGAATCTTTGAGAAAATCTCGGGGCTGAAGATAAATTTGTCTAAGAGTGGTCTAGTTGGGATTAACTTGAGTATTATGGAGCTTGAGATTTTTAGATCTTTAGCAAATTGTCTCTTTGGCTTGGCCTTTGTCTTGGTCTTCCTTTAGGGGGTAATCCTTAATCTGATGTTTTTTGGGACTCGGTGATTGAGAGAATGGGGAAAAGATTAGTGGGGTGGAAGAGGGCTTGTCTTTTGCTAGGGGTAGAAGCACTCTCATTATTGCTTCCTTAGTTAATATTCCTATTTATTTTCTGTCCGTTTTCAAAATTCTCTCTATGGTGGCTAGGAAGTTGGAGAAGATTATGAGAGATTTCCTGTGGTCGGGTATTGGTGAGAATAAGAGAGACCATTTAATTAGTTGAGCGGTTGTTAAGATGACTAAGTCAGAGGGGGGTTTGGGCCTTGGTGATGTGGTTTCTGAGAACATATCCTTAATAGGGAAATGGTTATGGCGGTCTCCTTTAGAATCTTATTCCCTGTGGCACAAAGTAATAAAGAGTAAATATGGAAATACAGAAGAATAGATGGGATTCCCAAGAGATTCGTAATGCCACTCATGCTTGGAAGTTTGTTTACAAGTTTTTAGTCTTTGCTTTCCTCTCACATGTTTTAAAGCAGGTATTGCTATAAAATTCAATTATGGGAGGACATTTGGGTTGGTGAGTCTTTGTTGGAGCTGTTGGTGCTGCATCTGTTTAGACTTTCCTTGTGGGGGGTGGGGGGGGGGGGGGGGAGTACAAGGCTTTGGATTGGGGATGCTTCAGGGTCTTTCTCTTTGAAGTCTTTCTTTTTCAGTCTCATTAAATACACAAATCCTAGCTCTTTCCTCTTATACGAAGCTGTTTGGAAAGCAAAGATTGCTTGTAAAATCTGGGCCTTCATTTGGACTTAATTCTTAACCAGATCAACACAAATGATATGCTAGAAAGAGGAGACTTACAAAGCCCTTATTTCAGACACTTGTGTGTTGCGCAATGAGTCTAATGAGGCTATTAGTCATTTGTTCATTCATTCTAAGGTAGTTGGATGCATGTGGAACAATTTGTTTTAAAACTTTGATGAGGTTTGGATGGCTCCAACTACAATTCAGGATTTTTTGAAGGTGAAATTTTTTGGGGTTTCAGGGAGGAGAGAGAGAGAGAGAGAGAGGATATTTTGGGACTCTGCTGCTCTCACAATTTTGTCGTTGCTTTGGCTGGAAAGGAATGCTAGTGTTTTTAAATATCAAAAGACTTCTCCAAGATTGCTGTGGGAGAAAGTTATTTTCTTGCTTTTTTTTGGCCTCATTCTTTTGTGGTTTTTGGGGGTCTTTTGCTGTTCAATATTTAAAGGGATTGGAGGACAGTTTTGATGTAATTTGTTTCATTTGCACTTTTTTCTTGGGTGGATTTCTTGTCCTCATTTTATTGTAATTATGTTTTTTTTAATAGTGTTATCTAAAACGTATATATTTCTTTTGTTATCATAAAAAATATTATCATTATTATTTATTATTATGTGTTTGTTTGTGTTCTGCAGCTGCCTTCCTTGTGGGCACATATATGGTATGTCTTGCATCAAGAAATGGCTTGAACAATGCAGAAGTTCTGGAAAGGTATTCTTGTTGTTGAATTTTGTCTGAATTGGTGATAGAAATGGACGATCCCACCCTTGACTTTGGATTGCAGGAAAATTATTCCAATTTTAATTCCGTTTCGGAATTGGATTGCCTAAAGGACCTGCTTTTCATTCAGTGTACTCTGGATTCAAAATCGCATTTTACTGGAGTCAAAATAACATATAAACTACAATTTTGCAGCTCAAATGGTACCTAGCATATTCATAAAAATATTTACATATACATGTAAACATACACAAACACACACACATATGGACAGACAAATACAGACACAGACACACACCTACACCCACAGCTAGACAAGTGTACATGATTAGATATTATTAATAAAAGTAAAAAGAATATAAAATTCTTATAGATTAAAAAAACACCATCGATATTATTATATTGTATGTTCAAAGGGTATTTTTTCTTTTGACTGTATGTAACAAACAACAACAAAATAATTCCAATTCTGATTTCTTGTTGAACTATATATTTTTATGTGTCTGTACGTAACAAACAACAACAAAATAATTCCAATTCTGATGTCTTGTTGAACGAAACAGGAGACAGAATTTTTGAATTTGATTTTGGTTCCATTGCGTTCTGAATTTGATTCTGATGGCAGTTGCGAATCAAACTGCCCTCTTGTTTTTAAGTTGGTGTAGACATGTTTTTCTCTTCACTGTATTGACATTCTTTTTTTATGTTAGTGCCCTCAATGCAACAGGAAATGCATGTTGAAGGATATTAGGAAACTTTATGCATCAAGGATTATCGTTGTTGATGAAGAGTCACAGCAGGTAATATTTAATCTCATAGAGATAATAGTTAGAAAAAGCTCTTGATATAACTTATTATGAATGATGGTACTTTTTGTTTGCAGAAAATTAAATCCCTTGAGGCTAAATGTGCTTCTCTGGAGGCTAAATGTGCTTCTCTGGAGAGAAAGGTAATAAAATATGCTAGGAAAAGCTTTTGATCATATTTGTAGCAAACAGATCAGCCATTTTGGAAAATCATAAATAGCTTGTGATTCTGTTCTTAGTTTCAGCTCCTCGTAGAGTAAGAAAATATGTCTGCAACTTGGGTAGTTAAGTTGGATTGAAGCCTGAAGGCCAACAGTGGCACTTAGGTATCTCACAGGTTGTATGCAGCTTAACCAACACAAGCTCTGTTCTGGTGGTTCAATAGATTGTGGTGGATAATCACCATTTTTGCAGTGTCTTGTGATTGAACATATCTTGGAGCAGATTTTACAAAATGTTATATTATTGGAAGGGTTTTGAAATGATTAACAAAGAGTAAGAAAAAAAAGAGAAGGTGCTTAAAAGCAATATGCTTAATGAAAATTACTAAACATAATATAAGGTTTGAAAACTTAAAAATGGTTGGAGCTCGGGCCTTTTGTCTTGATTGTAATTGACTAATTGTTAATTGTGTGGCAGCTTGTTTTATGTTATATCATTAGGAAGGGGTTATAAGGGTAAAAATTGCATTATTTGTTTGAAAACACAACATAAAATAAAGAGTTTTCTTATAAAAATTGGTTGTCGATGGCTTCTGAACCATTTTGGGGGCGATATCTTGAAGGTCCTCCAATTCACACCCGTAATGGTCATTACAGGCTGTTACAGCCTACAGGCCATTATGGGCCGTTACAAAGTTAGACTGGCTGTGAGGTTTGAGTCCTTTTCTGTTTTGTATTTTCTTTTCTTTTCCCTTCATTGAAGCTTAGAAACTCAATTTTAATTTGATGTATTTTATTTACTAGTTTTGTTTTCATGGAGAAAAAATTATTTTTGTTTTTATTTTCTTGAATTCGGTATGCATTTTTTTCTTTAATAATTAGCATTCAAACAAATCTAACCTTTTTCTCCTATTAAATTACACATGTTCATATTCTTAGTTCTTTAAATTTTATTTTCTTTTTTTTACACATAATTTGGAGACAAATATGTTCTATACAATATGCATTTTTGTTCTTGTTTAACATATGAACATTTTATATTTTATTTTTTGGATGAAAAAAATTCACTAAAGACTAAAAAAGTGCAAAAATTTCATTTTATATTTACTATGTTAAAGAATTTTATAGTTTAAACTTCACTTATAATCAATAAAAGTAGTGAAAAGCAGCAAATGCATGCTTCTCGGCAATAGGAACTGTCAACCATGATGACATCCAACACTTGGAATATATGTTATTGTTAGAGGTTATTTATGTCTTTTAGTATTATTATTATTATTAAGTGTCTTAGTATGTTAATTACTGTGAGAGTTAGTAAAGTTATTATTGTCATTGGAATGTATTTAATTTATATTATAAATAGAGGGAGAGAGTTCTTGAAGCAGTGGCAGTGTTTGTATGTCCAGTTGTGAGGCTGTGGTAGTGTTATATCAGTCAGTGATTTGTTCACCTCGTTCGTGGTTGTGTCGGCGCTTCACATAGTTTGTGTTGTCTTGATTAGTTTTTTTTGTTCTTCTTGTTTGACATTGTTGTGGTTGCTGGTTTTTGAGTTTTGAGATGGAGTATCTGAATCCTAAAAATCTGTTTCCTACTTCGCTGCCACAGATAACGACTCAAAAGTTGGATGGAAAGAACTATGTTCGATGGTCTAAAGCTGTTCGGGTTTATTTAGCAGGATTAGGAAAATCTGACCACTTGCTCCAATCTAATCCTTTTGAGGAGAAGAGAAAAGAAGTGTTGATTCGAGAAGATGCCTTGATTGTTTCCCTCTTAAGGAATTCGATGGACCCAAGGATTGCACGGATGTGTATGCAATACTATGCATCTAGATATGTGCAAAGAGATTTGGGATTATGTCAACCTTCTATACTCTAATAACATTACATGTATATATGATTTATCCCAAGATTACTTTTAGTTACAACAAGGAGATAGGAGTATTGCAGATTATTTTGGAGATATGAAGTGTATTCATGAGGAGCTTAATGTCGTGCAACCTATAACTGCCGACATTCGTGAGATGTAGAAGCAGAGGGAGCAGATGACAGTCCTTCGTGTTCTAGCGATATCGAGACCCGAGTTTGAGGCAGTCCTGTTCCAGATACTTAGTAGGGCCGAGCTGCCATCATTTGATGATGTTTATTCTTGTGTCCTTCGTGCTTCCTTTAGCACGCATTCTCTTGCTCTTGCATCTGGCTCTGAGAGGACAACCTTTGGTAGACAGGGTGATTCTAGTTCTCTATCAAACAACCGCAAAAGTTATCGAGGTGGTTCGAGTGATCATGGTGGTAGAGATGCATGAGGTAGAGGTACTCCTCACAAATGCACTCATTGTGGATGGAGTAATCATACTATTGAGTAGTGTTTGGATCTCTTCAGTAGACCTTCATTTGTTGCCAATGTAGCTACAACCGAATTCATACCTTGAGGGCAGCCAATGCAGCCACAACCGACTCCTCACCTTTAGGGCTGAGTGGGGGGCAACGTGTTGTATCCATGTTAGAGGAAGAGTATTTCAAGTTTCAGCAATATCAAGCATCACAACAAGCTTCTCTTTCCATTGCATCTCTTGGCCAAACAGGTAATCCCACAGTATGCCTGTCATCTAGTACTTCTCGTCCTAGTCCTTGGGTCATAGACTCCCTTGCCACTGATCATATCACGGGTATACCTAGCTTCTTCTCCATTGTTCAATATCCTGCAAATTTACCTTGTGTTACTCCTATTGATGGATCCACCACTGTAGTCAAGGGAATTGGGACTGTAAATCCCACTTCTTCTATTTCTCTTCCTTTGGTTTTGTATATTCCTAAATTTCCTTTCAACCTTATGTCCATTAGTAAGATTACTAAATCCATGAATTGTTCAATGACATTCTTCCCTGATTATGTGGTTGTACATGATTTGAAGACGATTGGTGGAGGGCGTGAAATTGGTTGACCCTATCACTTTGAGCCACTATCTCCTTTTACCACCTGCACTGCTGCTGCCACACCTTTCCAAATTCATTGTTGCTTTGGTCATCCTTCATTGGAAAAGTTAAAATGTCTTGTTTCTTCTAGTTTGAGTTCGGTGTCTAATCTTGATTGGGAGTCTTGTTTGTTGGGAAAACACCATTGTGTCCCTTTCACTTCCCGAGTTAATAAATGGCCTGTAAGCCCTTTATGTTAGTTCCATATGATGTTTAGGGTCCTAGTGGAGTTGTGTCCAAGTTGGGTTTTTGGTACTTTGTAACCTTTGTGGATGATTTTTCAGGAATGACTTGGTTATATTTAATAAAAGATTGTTTTGAGTTAGTTCATGTATTTTGTGTCTTTTTTTCTAAAATAAAGACTCAATTTGGTTTGCCAGTTCGAATAATTTGAAGTGATAATGCTAAAGAGTAATTTAGTGCACGATTGACTACTTATATGATTCAGTTTATTATTGTCTGCCAATCATCCGACACCCACACTCCTCAATAGAATGGGGTTGCAGAGAGGAAAAAATTAAAAGTACACATATTTTTGAAATCACTCACACCTTACTTTATGAAATGCATGTACCTAAAGTGTTTTGGAGTAATGCTGTACTTACTGTTTGTTATCTGATAGGATGCCATCCTTTATTCTTGTTAGTAAAATTCCTTACTCCATTCTTTTTGCTAATTCACCTTTATTCTCTCTCCCTACTCGTATATTTGGGTGTGTGTCCTTTGTTCATCAACTGACCCTTGGGGTAGATAAGTTGGATCCTCATGCTATAAAATGTGTAGTTCTGGGTTACTCATGTACTTAAAAGGGATATCGTTGTTATAGTCCTGTGTTGCATCGCTTCTTTGTTTTTGCTGATGTTACCTTCTTTGAGTTTACAACTTATTACACCCAGTACCTAAATGCTTCTGAGCTCAATGAGCCTCTTCCTTTGCCTAATCTTCCATATTCTACTTTTCTGTCCTTGCCTAACCAACCATCTGAGTCTCCATGTAGTTCGAGCCCTTCTCATCGTCTTGATATCCTAATTTGTAGGTGTATTCATGACGGCGGCTCCAAGGAAGAGAGTCCCTCTAGCTTCTACTACCACACATTTGGTTTCCTCGTTCGATGATCGTATTCCCCATGATGTTGATCCTCTCATTGCTGTTCAGAAATGTAAACACACGTGTACTCAATATCTTATTTCCAACCATGTTTGTTATGACTTATCATCCACCTATTATTTTTTTGTTATTGCTCTATCATCTACTACCCTTCCTAAATTTTTTTTCAGAAGCCTTAGCCCACTTTGGGTGAAGGAATGCTATGGTTGAAGAGATGAATGCTTTACATGACAATGATACTTGGTACCTCTTCCTCTTGACAAGTCTGTGGTTGGTTGTTGTTGGGTTACATTGTGAAAGTCAACCCCGATGGTTCTGTGGCTAATCTAAAGGCCGTCTTGTTGTTAAGGGATATACTCAGGTGTATGGTCTAGATTATTCTGATACTTTCTCTCAAGTTGCCAAACTTATATAAGTACGTCTGTTCATCTCCTTGGCTACTACTTGACACTGGCCTTTGCATAAGTTAGATGTGAATAATGCTTTCTTGCATGGTGACCTTGAGGAGGAGGTTTATATGGAGCAACCACCTGGATTTGTTGCTTAGGGGGAGTTAGGCTTAGTGTGTTGGCTCAAGAAGGCTCTATATGTTTTAAAACAGTCTCTCAGAGCATGATTTGGTTGTTTTAGTGTTGTAGTACTTGAGTTTGGTCTCTGACGGTATGTAGTGGATCATTTCGTATTTCATTGTCATACTTCATTTGGTAGGATCCTTCTTATTGTTTATGTGGATGATATTGTTATTACATTTACAGTTGATGATGATAAAGGTATTTAGAGTCTCAAACTTTTTCTACAGACTAAGTTTCAAACCAAAGATTTGGGACCGTTGAAATGCTTCTTGGGTATAGAAGTATCTAGATCTCGTATGGGAACTATTTTGTCACATAGGAAGTATGTTCTTGATTTGTTGAATGAAACTGGATTGTTGGGATCTAGACCGGTTGATACACCCATGGATCCTAATAGCAAGTTAGTGCCAGTTATGGATGATTTTCTACCTAATCCTGGACAATATCAGAGATTTGTTGGAATGTTGAATTTTCTCACAGTCACTTATCCAGATATATCTTTTGCGAAAAGTGGTGAGTCAATTTTTATATTCTTTGATAAAAAGTCATTGGGACGCAATAATTTGCATCTTGAGATATCTTGAAGTTGCACCTGGGAGAGAGAATTTTATATTGTGATTAGGTTCACACTTATATCCATGGATATACAGATGCAGATTGGGCTGAGTTGCCTTCCAACCGAAGATCCACAACTAAATATTGTATATTGGTTGGTGGTAATTTGGTTTCTTGGAAAAGTAAGAAACAAATTGTGGTGATAAGGTAAAGTGCTGAATTAGAATATATAGCTATGGCTCACACTACTTGTGAACTTGTCTGGTTGAAGAACATTTTGGAAGAATTGGGTATTTCACACTCTTAGCCTATGAAGTTGATGTTTGATAATCAAGCTGCTCTTCATATTGCCTCCCTCCCGGTCTTTCATGAGCGGACGAAACACATTGAAGTTGATTGACACTTTGTTTGAGAGAAACTTGTGTAGAAGCTCATTACTACCGCTTATGTGAAGTCTGATATGCAGCTTGTTGATTTGTTTACCAAAGCGTTGGGGGAGGGGGGGGGGTGCTCGTGTTAAATTTATCTGTAGCAAGCTAGGAGCATATGGCATTTATGCTCCAGCTTGAGGGGGAGTGTTAGCAGTTATTTATGTCTTTTAGTATTATTATTAAGTGTGTTAGTGTGTTAATTAGTAAGAGTTAGTAAGGGTATTATTGTCATTAGAATGTATTTAATTTGTATTATAAACAGAGGGGGATACCTATCTTCAAGTTAGGACATTCATTTTAATCAAAATCTCAGCAGTTATATTAAAATTGATTAAAGTTTACTAAAATCATTTAAAGCATTAGTATATAGGAATCTGGAATCTGCACGTGAATCTATACGTTTTTATAAAGTTTGCTAATGCTAAAATGAATTCATAGATGCAGAATCCATTACCTGTTGCAGAGTGTCTATGATGGCCACGACTATTAGACTGCAACCGTTACTGTTATGTGGATTGTACCATTATTTAAAACCATATGTGGAGCATGCAAGAAGTGCCTGCCGACAATAAGTATATGTGTAACTGTATTATGTCAAACGTATGCGATAATGTGGTGGTTTTTTATTAAAACTCAGCTAGGATTGGGTTGTATTGGTTGAAGCCTTTACCAAGCCCAACCAAGGCTTTCAAATTTTGGTTTTGAATAGAACTTTGATGCTTCACATAGAAATTTCGATGGAAATTTTAATGTCAATTTTGATTTGATAAGATGAGAGAAGTTAGAAGTGAAACATGGATAGTTTTTATTAGACTTGAGAAATTGTTAAAAAACTAAATAATAAAAATTCATAAATAAACTGTAAACTATAGCATATAAATTACATCAATGATAAGTATGTGGGTTAAGGTGCAGTAGTTATAAAAGGATAATGAAATTAAATGTCTTCAATTAATATAAATAAAATTCAAAAATCAATTAAGTACTAGTTCTTATGCAAATAGAACTAGTTAAGACATAAAAGATTTAATGAAAAATTTTAATTGATAAATGGAGGAATATATTAAATGAAGAAAGTAGTACAATTAACAACAGCAGCGGCAGCAACTACAACAATGACAACAAGCCTTAAGTCCCACTAGGTGGGATCGGCTACATGAATCTTATTCTGCCTATTCACATGATCGAAGGCATTTTCCTCGGACAGCGTAAGAGCTATTAAATCGTTCCTCACTATTTTATTCCATGTTATCTTAGGTCTACTCCTACCCCTTCTAATACTAGTAATAGTAGCTAGCTCACTCCTCCTTTTGGGTGCACTATTTAGCCTGCTTTCAAACGCTCAAACCATATAAGCCCACCCCTCCCTTATCTTATATTATATTCTACAAATGCTATGCATAACTTATTGCGAATATATTTGTTCCTTAACTTATCCTTTAATTTTATACCACTCTTCCACCTTAGCATTCACATTTTGACAATTCTTACTTTTTGAATATATTGTTTCTTAGTTGCCTAACATTTTGATCCATAAAGCATGGCTGGTCTGGAGGCCATGCTTTAACACTGATTTTCATTTTTTAAAAATCAAAATCAAAGTTGACTTCAAAATTGAAATTTATGTTGTTTTTTTACATTCTAATCCATAAAGCATGGCTGGTCTAGAGGCCATGCTTTAAAGAATTCCATGCTTTAACACTAATTTCCATTTTTTTAAAAAACAAAATCAAAGTTGACATCAAAATTGAAATTTATGTTGTTTTCTAGCCCCAAAATTCTAGTTGAATTTGAAATTTAAGGCTTTCATGTAAACCACCACCACTCAAGACACAATTTTTAACAACCGAGAGAGGAAATGACTTGACAAGACAGTCTGGAAGCATGGCTACTTTGGGATTCCAAGTTGCTACTTGACCCTAGAAGCACCAGAAGAAAGGAAAGACATCCAACCCTAGACCTAGAATCCCAAAATGCTTTTGAACGTGAAAGCATCAACTTCTCTTTATTTAGACTCTTGCAAAAAAAAGATATTAGGACTAATTTTATTACCTACTTCGGTTCCTGCAAAAACAAGATATTAGGACTAACCTTATTTACCTACTCCATAACCAATCTGCTCTTATTACCAATTTACCACCCCCTAATCTTGGCACGTCCCAAAAGAGAAGCCTCATTCATCAGAGTATTTACTCCCAAGGACCTGTCTCCTTTATAAGGAGCAAGCCTAACCAGCTGGCTGCTCATTATTTATTTATTTATTTATTTTGCCTTTTTCTTTTGCCCAAGACCCCCTTTTCTATGCCTAACCAATTCTCCACTAGTATTCACCAAGCTAAGACCAACTCATCGAGGAGATCTTAAGTGGCCTGGTTATTCATGTTATCTCCTAAAAGGTCAACTCTTCTAAAATTACCCTCAGCTACCATCCGTCTATGGCACATTGGTAATTCAAAGTTCATTTGAGGTAACCAAGAAATAGGGAAGTTATTTTAGAATTGGCATTGTTAACCTATTGAGTCTTTGGTTGATCATTTCTATGGTCCCTTGTTTGCAAGTGTGGAAGGGAATCATGCATGATAGAATGTTCCAAAAGAATTGAGCACATAACAATTTGATTTCAACAGATTTTGGCTAAGTCCTCCTAGGATCTGGTTTTCATATGTGCCCTATATTCTTTTTTCTTTTTTCCTGATCTAACTAATGTTAGGTATTAAAGCTGCTAACCTTAAACTTGCAGCACATTAGTCCGAGCGTCCTCCTCAACTTCAAAAGTCCCACCTTAAGATTGGGGCTTCTCCATCTGATTTGTTTCTCCCTTTGTCCTTCTTAAATGTTCTATTACTAACTCCTTACTCTTAGTCCTCCTCAAATGCTCCTCCTCAAAGTCCTAAGAGGATGATGAGTAATCCTTCTCCTCTTCAAAACGAGAAGATCGCATTGCCTTCTGACACTAACATCTCCATTCCTTTCTTTGTATTTTAGGTCCCTTGGCAGCCATCGACATTTTCACCCATGCATCTCTAATAATCATCGTGTAAGACCTGCTTCAAAAAGCCTGAATCCTATACTCCTTTCCCTTGTACCCCCTAATTTTTGCAGGCCTAGATGAAACCATCCCTTGAAGACATATGCTCATGCTTTTGAATACATTTAACCATATTTTTAGGCCCATTCAGAGCATGGGACTTTCGTAATTTTTGTCATTGTCTTTCAAACCCTCTCGATATTGGGCCTTCCATAAGCCATGCCTAAAACCCCAAGCCTGTTCATTATTAGGCCAATGGGGATGGACTGTACTGCTAGTTTTCTATCATTCCATGTCCTGATTTTGAAATGCTTCCAGAGGCAGAAGGTAATCTTCTTGACAGAATCCCCATCTCCTGCCTTGATCAAAATTGCCATGCACAGGATCTTTTCTCCCTTCGCTACCTTAGCTGGAAAGCAGCCTTCTCCATTTGAGAGGGATAGACTCTTGTAAATATAGATTTCTGTTAATCTATAGATGGCCTTTCCATAATCCTAACTTGATGCACATTTGTGGAGTTTTAGTCTAGGAATTGCATCTTTGGTACGACTATTTGAGAATCTATCATAGGATCACAAGTTACAACCCTTTACTCGTCCCATCATCATACCTAGAAACCTTTTCCATTGCATTGTTTCTTTGCCATATGAGATGCAAATAAACTAGATTGTTCCCTTATTTTACTGTCTTCTACAGATAGGGAATTGCACATAGCCATTTACTTTGAAACTAATCTTAATGAAGTGATCGGGTGCTTTGAATGCTTTCACCTAAGGATTCATTCATTTTTTTTAAAAAAAATTTATTTAAAAAGGCTGTAGCTATGCCAATAGCAATCATCTCTCGTCTGAAAGTGTGATAGAGCCCCAAAGCCTTTCATGCTCATCACTATATCTAAAAAACCCCAACTCACCGTATCATAGGCCTTCTTGAAGTCACTTGAAGACAAACCCCTTTCTTAGATTGTCCACCTTATTGGGCACCACCAATAACAACAATAATAACAAGATGCTTTAAGCCCCACTAGGCAGGATCAGCTATATGAATCCTTGCCCCCAATTCACACATTTAAGGGCATTTTCCTCGGCTGGCTTGAAAACTATTAGATCCTTTCTCAATACCTTATTTTTAAGTTCGTTTAGGTATACCTTTACCCCTTCTACTACGAGCAACAATCACTCACTCACTCCTCCTCAGTAGGGCACTACTTGGCCTATGTTTCAAAAGCTCAAACCATCAAAGTCACTCCTCTCTTATTTTTATTTTATTAGTGCTATATTTGATTTCCTGCAAATATGTTTGTTCTTTAATTTATCCTTTAAAGTTATACCACTCATCCACCTTATTATTTGAATTTTGGTAATTTTTACTTTTTGGATATGCTATTTTTTAGTTGGCCAATATTCTAATCCATATAGCATGGTTGTTCTTATAGCTTCCCTATCCTTTTAATTTAATGGTATTCTACGGTCACATTGCATGCTTGAAGCGTTCCTCCATTTCATCCTTCTTGCTTTAACTTTGTGTTATATCCTCTTCTATATATCCCTCAGCTTGCATGATAGATTCAAGGTACTGAAATCTACTAGTGCTATTAATTTCTTAATTATCAAGTTTAATGTTAACCCAATTATTCCCCTTTACGTGGCTGAAGTTACATTTCATATGAGCCCTTTTATGTGGCTAAAGTTACATTTCATATAAATCAAGAAAAAGAATGGATGCTTCTCTTCCTATCTCTCTCTCTTTCTATTGCATGCGAACATTTCCTTTCCTACTTCTGTGCGTTCATGCCGTGGGGGTTTGTGCAGTATCCGATGCTGAAGCAATCGCTTCAGATCGAAGGAAAATCCTTTGATTTGCGATTAGATATGGTTGGTGGGATAGTGTCTTTGCTTGTGGTTGAGAACAATGCTTCTTGTAATAGGTGGGTTAGATTTACTAGGGAGGTTGTTTCTTGGTTCGCTGATGACATAATTACATTCAGTCAATTGCAAAGGGGGTTTTGATTTATTCGATTGGGTATTATGAAGATTTGGATGTTGATTAAATGGGCGAAGGTAGGAAAGTATTTGGAGTTAGGGTTGGGATGAAAAGGGAAGAGGTTTTTAGTCTTTAATCCTCAGCGTGAAAATGGCAATGGTTGGCAAAATTTCACAAGTGTCTTTTGAGAGTTAGTGAAGGATTTTCGTGAGGAATCTGTGAGTTTATGCACTGATAACTCTTCATGACGCAGATCGTGGAGTCAATTGGTGTCGAAGGCAAAAATTGTGTAGGTGAGGGTTGCGGCAGCCATGTTCGTCCCGTGAAGTATGATTTGAAGTTTGGGAAGCAAGAGCTGTGTCGTTGGTGTGGAGACAAGTTGCATTTGAATGAATTGAGGGCAAGAAGGAAGATAGGGTTTTTGATGGAGCAGAGATGATCAAATAGGCAGCTAGGGTTTTTGATGGAGCTGAGGTGATATGATCAACAGCTAGGGTTGCTTTTGGGGAGGAAGCAGTGAAGAGATTTGGGCCGGGTTGCATGCTTCTCATTTTGGACCAGGCCCAGGTAATTGAAAAAGGTGGCTTCTAATTTTTATCTAAACTGGCACAATTATTTGAAAGGGCTGATTGTTCAAGAAAAGATGATATGGGCTGTAGTTTGGATCCTAAGGAAAGTCTCTTATTATGGACTCCCCACAAAAGGGGCTCGGTGATAAACTAATCCATAATTCAGAAATCAAGGGCCTAAGTTCTGTATTGTTGGGTCTGGAAAATAGACAAGCCCAAATAAGCGCTTTGATTTTAGAGAAGACAAGTACTGGGAAGGAGAATGATTTATCTTCTAGTAACGGAAATGTGTTCAGGCTCTAATTGATAAAAATATTATTCAGCCTCTTGTTACTAAGAATGTGAATCAAATTGTCCAAGAGTCGTAGGGCGTTTAGGATTTTAGAAGACCAGATTCGTTTCAAGGATTTGTTGATAAAACTGAGTTTAGGCTCATAGATGTATTTGAAGGTGATGTGGAAAAGATTAAAAAAGAAGCAGGATGCTCATTGAAAGGTGGCTTGTTGGGGTGCTGAAATGAAGAAGATTTTCGAAGATCAGAGAGAAAATTCTGGTGAGTCAACTACAAAGGTACTAAGGAGAGACCCCAAGGGTGAGTTCAGTATTATGGAAGTTCCTTGAATTGAGAAGAATGTCAGAGATTCTAATGAGATTAGAAAAGGTAAGGTGGTGAAGAATTAGGAGGATTTTTCAGATTTGGAATGTGATGATAATAGCGAATTTGATTGTGTTGAGGAGTTGTTGGATGAGATTCAGGAACAATATGGGTATGTTTTTGACCCTTGCATTGAGTTAGGGGATTTATCTTATGTTCACCCATCCCCGTTGAAAGGTTTGGCGAGTGTTCCTATTTTTGATAATGATGGTTGGCGAATTAGTTTCAGCATAGGAATGGAATTTGCCCCACACCATTGGAGGAGAGTTCGAAGGAGGAGAAAGAAGCTCAAATTCTTATGGATGAAATGGATTTAAAGCTAAGTGATATTGGTGGAAATGTAATGCCTTTGGACGGTGGCAAAAGTGGAAAGGTGAAGGGTCAAAAGGAATTGGTGAATTTGAAAATTTCAGTAAATTATAATAGAAAGGGTTTGAAAAGGAGGTTTCTTGGTTATTTTCATTTAGTTCTTTGTTTTTGGGATCTAGTGTTTTTTATTTTGTGTTTTCCTTCTTTTTTGTTTGGTGGACTCCTTGTCCCCGCACATTGTATCTTATATTCTTTCTATCTAATATACTTTTTTTTTGTTATAAAAAAAGGTTACATTTCATAGTCGTATTTCTACTTATCCTAAAGCCTCTAGATTCAAAATTTGTTCCCTGCAACTCTAACTTATATTTTGCTCCACTCCTACTTTCATCAATTAGAACAATATCATCTACAAACAACATACACCATGGGATCTCGTTTTAGATATTTTTATATCTTTAAAATGAAAAGATAAGGGCTTGAAGAACCTTCATGTATCCCTATTGTGATTGGAAATTCTCTAGACTGTCCTCCTTCAGTGCTAATGTTAGTCGTTACTTTATCATACGTATCCTTAATGATATTAGTAAATCTGCTACATACTCCATTCTTTTCTAAAACCCACAAAAGGACTTCCATAGGTTCTAACATAGGCTTTCTCTAGGTCAATTAAAACCATATGCAAGTCTCTCTTTTTTTCCCTAAACTTTTCCATTAACTTTCTTTGAAGATGAATAACCTTTTTTGTTGGCCTCCCAAGCATAAAACCAAATTGATTCTTTGAGATCCTTGTTTCTAATCTTATTCTTTGGTCAATTACCTATTCCCATAGTTCCATCGTATGACTCATAAATTTGATTCCACGGTAGTTATTACAATTTTGAATATCATCTTTGTTTTTGTATAAAGGTATTAACATGCTTTTCCTCCATTCCTCCAACATTCTCTTGGTTTTTATAATAATGTTGAATAGATTTGTTAACCATATACTTCCAATATCTATTAAACATTTCCAAACCTCAATTGGGATGTTATCCTGCCCTACAAATTTCCCACTGTTCATCTTTTTTAATGCCATCTTTACTTCACTGATTCTAATTTTTTGGATAAATCTTTTATTTTAATTTTTTCCTCATTTGTCAATTCTTCGTTCAAATTTTCAATGTTGTTTTCATTGAACAACTTATTTAAGTATCATCTCCACGTCTCTTTTTTTATCTTTTTGCTTTACTAGGACATTATCATTCTCATTTAATTATGCATTCGACATTACCTAAATCTTTGCACTTTCTTTCTTTAGCTCTAGCAAGTTTATATATGTCCATTTCTCCTTCTTTTTGTATCTAGCCTAGTATATAAATTACCACAAGCTCTAATGATCTTTTTTTCACTAGATTCTTATACAATGTTGCCATGTGTAGCTTCACTAATGATTTTTTTTACATCTTTTCTTGCCTCTTTATACTTTTAAGGTTTTTTGCGTTTCTACAATTTTGCCATGTTTTTTAGTCTTTATGGCTTTTTGGATATCTTGTTTTCCACCATCAACTTTCTCTACTGTCTAAGAATCTTCCTCTAGATTTGCTGAAAATCTCTTTTGCTATCGTTTTAATAGAGTTAGCCATCCTATTTCACTAACGTTTCGCATATCCCTTTTCCCCTATTGTCCAATACCCCTCTTTGATGATTTTATCTTTAAATTTTACTATATTTTATATTTAAATCTTTTTTCTCTTCCAGTTTCTAGTACGTAGATGTGATACTAGAAATCTATGTTGTGTAGTCAAGCTTTCACTTGTAATAACTTTATAGTCCTTACAAGATAAACAATATCCTCTCCTAGTTAATAAAAAATCTGTTTGACTTGTATTTTGTCCAGCACAACATCTGAAATTTGCTTGTCTTTAATGGAAGCAGATTGAGTCCTTCTTATTGTCTACCCCAAAACCTCCTGCAGCCTCACTTTAGAATTAGATATATTCTTGTATAGGCTAGCGACACGGCTTATGTGCCAGAAATCGCTTGCTCTCATAGATATCTCTTTATTTGGGTTAAGGGTAGGGAAGGTATGCACCCTATTACCCACAATCCGATTTCTATGAAATTCTTTAAAAGATTAGGTACAAAAGAAGGGGAAAGAGATATATTTAAACTTGCTAAAGCTAAAGAAAGGAAGAGCAAGGACTTAGAAAGTGTAAAATGTATAAAAAGTGAGGATGATATTGTCTTGGTTAAGGAAGAAGACATTAGAGAAAATGGTGAAGTTATTTTATTAAGTTGTTTAATGAAAACCAAATAGAAGACTTAAACTTAGAATTGTCAAATGAGAAAAAGACTAATAGTATTAAATTTATTCGCAAAATTAGAGTTAAAGAAGTTAAGTTTGCACTAAAAAAGATGAAAAATGGGAAAGTTGTGGGACCAGATAACATCCCAATTGAAGTTTGGAAATGCTTAGGTGATAACTGAATTATATGGTTAACTAATTTATTTAATACCATTGTAAAGACTAAGAAAATGCCAGATGAATGGAGGAAAAACACTTTAATACCTATATACAAAAATAAAGGAGATATTCAAAATTGTAATAACTATCGTGGAATTAAACTTATGAATCATACGATGAAACTATGGGAAAGGGTAGTTGAACAAAGATTAAGGTTAGAAATGAAGATCTCAAAAAATCAATTTGGTTTTATGCCTGGGACATCTACCGTAGAAGCTATTTATCTTTTAAGAAGATTAATGGAAAAGTTTAGGGAAAAGAAGAGGGACTTGCATATGATATTTATTGACCTTGAGAAAGCATATGATAGGTTACCTATAGGTTTTAGGGAAAAAGGGTGTATGTAGCACGTATACCGATGTCATTAAGGATATGTGCGATGGAGTAATGACTAGTGTAAGGACTATAGATGGAGAAATTAGAGAACTTCTAATCACCGTGGGTGTATATCAAGGATTTGCTTTGAATCCTTATCTTTTTGCTTTAGTGATGGACCAATTGACTAAGAGTATTCAAAAGGAGGTTCCATGGTGTATGTTGTTTGCAGATGATATTGTATTAATTGACGAAACTAGGGACGGAGTAGAGGCTGAGTTAGAATTATGGAGAGAAGATTTGGAATCTAAAGGCTTTAGGATAAGTAGAAATAAGACAAAATATATGAAGTGTAATTTTAGTAATGATAGGAGGAATATTGGAGACAAAGTTAAACTCGATGATGAGGAAATAAATAGCACTTGTAGATTTCGATACCTTGGATCTATTATGCAAGCTGAGGGAGAAATTGAAGATGATGTAATGCATAGAGTTAAAGCAGGTTGGGTAAAATGAAGAAGTGCTTCAAGTGTGTTCTGTGATCGTAGAATACCCTTAAAACTGAAAGGGAAGTTTTATAGGACAGCTATAAGACTAGCTATGCTATATGGATCGGAATGTTGAGTGACGAAGAAACATAATATCCAAGAAGTAAAAGTTGCCGAGATGAGAATGCTTAGATGGATGAATGGTATAACATTGAAAGACAAATTAAGGAATGAACATATTCGTGGTAAGTTAGGTGTAGCTCTAATAGAAGATAAGATAAGGGAGGGACAACTCAGATGGTATGGACACTTGCAACATAGGCCACCTAGTGCAGTTGTGAGGAAGAGTGACTTAGTTACTATGGGGGGTAGTGGAAGGGGTAGGGGTAGACTTAAAATAACTTGGTAGGAGATAGTGAGTAATGATTTAATATCCTTGAATCCATCAAAAGAATTGGTTCATGATCGCATAAATTGGCGGAAAAAAATTCATATAGCCGACCCCACCTAGTGGGACTAAGGCTTGGTTTTGTTGTTGTTGTTGTCTTTAAAAGACCTCATGATGTCCTCATGCAAGATCTCCTAACTCTCCTGATAGAAGACCATCGTGAATCTATTTGGGATGGGGGCTTTCTCCCTATGCATCTTCATCACTATTTTCCCTATTTCTTCTACTTCAAAATGTCTCTCAAGCCAATAATCAGAGCTTGCCTCCATTGGACGCTAATCGGGCCTTCCAATATCAACGTACTTGGGTAATCTTTGGTAAATAGATGCTTGTAGAATTTCACAATCTCCTCTCCGGTCTAAGTATGATCCCTAGCCACATGTTTGGATCTATTCCAACTCCTTATTGACATTCTTCCTCCTACCGCTAGCAATTCTATGAGAAACAAGAATTTCAGTCCCCTTTAACTGACTTCACCCTCGATTGCTAATGCCAACTCATATCCTTCCTTAGTAACATCATCTCCAAGTCATTGCAAAGACTAGTCCTTCTGGTCATATCCTCCTCATCTAACGAACAGCACTCCTCCAACCTATCTAGCGCAACAATTTTAGCAAGGATGTAATTCTTTGCCTCTTTGCCTCTCCAAAACACATCTTTGTTCCATTGTTTCAACTTCATCTTCACAAACTTCAGTTTTTGCATTGGTTTGGACTCCTAGCCTTGAATCTAATACTCACCTCACCAGCCCTTCACACACTCTCTAAATGAGGGGCGTGCTTGCCATTTTCAAACCTAAATGGGGGTCTACCACAACTACATTGGGTGAGAATCTAAGAGCATGGACAGTGGCCTGAGACAGGCCATGTGAGGGACTCTAAACTACTTATGGAAAAGAGTATGTTCACACATTAGTGAACATGAATCTATTGATACGCACATCTTGCTTATGCTATCCATGTGAAATGACTAATGCTGAGAGGAATGTGAGACTGCAGTCATGTTCAAACCTCCTCATACTACTAGTGACCCTATAACTGTCTTGTTTGTCCTTGGAGTTGGAGCTGTGAGTAACATTGAGTTCATCAGCGACCACCACGTCGGACTAAACATGCCAAAGACACTAGATAACTCTTCAAAAATGGTATGTTGCAAGGATGAAGAGTTTGAACATGAAACACTACTAGTAACTTTCGAGATCAAGAAAAACTGATAGAGTAAAGGACCCCACAAGATGCTCCTCAAGAAAAAACCTTCATGCCTCATATCACCATTTGACCCGCTGAAGCACCCAAACAGGGGATAAATGCCCAGTTTCTCGATCAAGGCATCTTTGCCTCCTTACCACTAGCAAAACCTTTGAATTTGGTGAAGAATGACCTCCATAGAAGAAGGGAAAACCAACTGTTCATTAAACACAACAAACAGCTTATTCTGCAAAAACAAAGAAAATGGCTATGGGAAAAAAAGATACGAGTATTGGTTCCAGCACCCCACTACTGTGAAATCAAAGCACATACACATGGAGATGAGCTTCATTATGCTTTCTTTTATTGCAACCAATAATTAGCATTGATTCTATTGGGAACTGCATACCATGTAAAAGCTTTAAATCTCATTTTTCTGTTTGTTGGAAGTGACTTTGTAATTTTTATAATTTTTATAGACTCTAGGAAACTGCTGCTCAGTTCTTTCCTCACTTTTTTCTTATCCTCGTCTCTTGTCTCCTTCTCTTCTTCTCTTCTCCATCTCGAACTTTGCAGCATGGTATCAGAGCATTGATCTCCTTCAAATCTGATTTATCTGAATCAGTTTTGAATCTTTTGATACTGTGTTTTTCGTTTTTTTCTTTATTCTCCCCTAATCAGTCTTCAAATCTGCCCTCTGGGTTAGGTTGTGCAGCTCCTTGGAAGGAAGCAGTGTGTTTTCATGCTGATTTACTGATGTGAAAGTTATACTCTGTTTCTTGTAACTGCTGCTGCTGCTGTTTCTCTGTCAACTTGTTTGTGGTTTGCTGATGATGCTGTTTTGATGATGTAGATTCGTGATTGATTGTTGGCAATCTTGTACTGATTGCTTGCTTGTTTCGGTTGGTGTTTGTGTTCTTCTCTGCATTTGTTTCCATTTGCTGCCAGCCGTAATGTCTGGAGCTGCTGCTGGGTTGTTTATTAAATGCCTGCAGTACTTTTAACTGTAGTAGGGGAAGTTTTGGAGGATGAGGACGAGGACGAGGTTTGGATTTTGGCCACGGCAGTGGTTGTGCAATACAACGAGGAGTTCGCGTGGCAATTCTCGCATTTACATACATTGTGGCAAGGAAAATCATACCATTAATTCTTGTTAGGATCTCCTTGGGAAACCAGCTTGGGCCAATAAGTCTCTTGCAAAGGGCGATTCTACTATTGACACTTCAAATGCTTTTAGCCACTCTACGGGGGAGTTGAGTACATCATCCACTGTGTCCTGAGAGGAGTTTAACAATCTTTTTTGCATGGTTCATCAACTCCAAACTCAGTCTTTTATATCCAGTGCTACCATAGCCCATTCAAGCATAATCAGGCTTCTTACCTTGTCATCCTCCTCACCTTAGGTTATAGATTTTTGTGTCTCCTCCCATATAATAGGTTGTCCTAATTTTTTGAGTCCTTGAACCCCCACTAATTTGAACTCTTAAGGTTACTTTTGCTAATGGTTTGGGTTACACCTATTTTTGACGGTATTCTCTTAACTCCTATTCCTTTTCCATTTGTGTTATATGTGCCTAAATTTCCCGTAAACCTGCTATTAGTTAATCAATTAACTAAGTCTTCTCATTGTGTTATTAAGGATCTACGAACAAAGAAGAGGACAAAGAAGAGGATTGGTGGAGGGCTTTCGGCAAATGGCCTATACTATTTCTATGGTGGTCATGGTTAGTCTTGTTCTTGTTTCGACTTCCTCAATTTCTACTCATGGTGTTTCTCTTGATTAGTGGCATGCTCCTTGGGTCATCTATCCCTTCAAAAACTACAAGAATTTTTTCCTATGTTAAAGTCCATTTCTCGTTGAGTGTTCTGGGTGTCAGTTGGGAAAGCATATTAGGACATCTTTTCCGTCTAGAGTTGAGTCTTGTAGTAAATCATTGTTTTCTCTTATTCATTCAGACATTTGGGCTTTGTGTACAATCAATAATTTAATTGGTCATTAATATTTTGTGTCCTTTGTGGATGATCTCTTATGCATGATCTAGATCTATTCGTTAAAAGATAGGTCTGAAATTTTGAATGGATTTACTCAGTTCTACAAGAAAAAGAAAAAATAGACAAAGGCTAAAGCTCATTTTGAACAAATTCTAGTGCATTATTAGATAAAAATTTTTGAATACCGATGCCTATTGAAGGTTTATGAACGACGGAAAGCAAGCACAAACATCACTACCGCCATGTAGGCATCTCCTTTGCCCATCACTATTTTGACTTATGGTTTTGGAGATCCATCCGAATGTGACTTGGATTTGCCCATTTTTCATCGGAAAGGTACTCGAACATGTGCTCAACAATCTTTAGTTGCTTATCCTATTGCTCATTATGTTTCAGTTCTTCACGTTCCTAGTCCTAAGCATTCTTTTGCCTTGTCTATTTCCTCAGTTTCTATCCCTTCCTCATATGTCGAAGCACTTGCTAACCTTGGGTGGAAGCATGCAATGGATGTAGAAATGGATGTCTTGACCATTCGAGGGACATTGGACTTGGTGGATCTTCCTTTTAGTAAAGAGTTTGTTAGTTGTTGTTGGGTCTACACTGTCAAATATCTTCTTGACGACTCTATTGAATGGCATATGGCTTGGTTGGTTGCCAAGGGGTACAACCAAACGTATGGTATTTATTTTTTGAGACCTTCTCTCTGGTTGCTCGATTAAATTCTGCTCATGTATTGATCTCATTGGTAGTTAATTTTAATTGGCACTTCTATCAACTATTGTGAGTATGCCATTTTTTCCGGGGATTTGCAGGAGGAGGTATATCCGCAACCTCTTGGGTATGTTGCTAAGGGGGAGGATGGTAAAGTATGCAGGGTGCATAAGGCCATATATGGTCTTAAATAGTCTCCTCGAGCTTGGTTTGACAAGTTTAGTGTTGTAGTTGCTGCATTTGGCTTTACCTAGTGCTACTCTGATCATTTGGTTTTTATCTGTAAAGCGGAGATAGGTGTAGTACTGCTAGTAGTTTATGCGGATGATATCATCATCATTGACAGCGAGCATAGTGGGATTGCAGATGTTAAGCAGTGGCTTCAAGAAAAATTTCAAATCAAGGATTTGGATATTTTGCATTACTTTCTTGGTATTGAGATTGTACGACATAGGAAAATGGTTGACTCTATCTCAGCAAAAATATACGTTTGGACTTGCTAAGTGAGACTTGTTTGTTGGGAGCTAAACTAGTTGATACCCCTATGGAGCCCAATGTGAAGTTGTCTATGGTTGTTGGATTGGACTTTGAATACAAATGTCAATATAGGGAGTTGGTTGGCAAGTTGATCTATTTGATTGTCACTAGACTGGACATATCGTTTGCAGTGGGGTGATGGGTCAATTTATGGAAAATTCCAAACAACCATGTTGGGATGCTGTTTGTAGGATATTGTGGTATCTCAAAGGCTCTCCAAGCAAAGGTTAGTATGTGAATTTAATAAAATTTGTGAGATTGTGGGATACTCTGATGTAGATTGAGCTGGATCTATTGATGGTCAAAGGTCTAATATTGGATATTGTGCATTTGTGGGAGTTAATTGTGTTATGGAATAGTAGGAAACAAACTACTGTAGCAATATCTAGTGCTAAAGCGGAATATTGAGCTGTGGCTCCTACTATGAGGAGCTTATGTGGTTGAAGTCTCTTATGTCAGATGGGATTCTTGGTACTGAAGCCAATAGATGTGTTTTGTGATAATCAAGGTGCCATTTATGTTGCCAGCGATCTTGTGTTTCATAAGAGGACAAAGCACGTAGAAGTCGATTGTTTTTTTGTGAGAGATGCTGTGTTGAAGAACGTCACGAGGACTCCCTTTGTGAGATCTGTCGATCAGTTAGGTGATGTTTTTACAAAGTCTTTATTTAAGCTCACCTTGTCCAATGTTTGTTACAAGCTGGGGTTAGGTGATATTTATACACCTCTAGCTTGAGGGGGAGTGTTAAGAAAATATGATATTTTAATAATTAGGTTGTGTTAATGGGGATATTTTTATCCTTAAGATTTTGTTATTATTAAAGATATATGAGGGCACCTGGAGCTGTACGTAGACTCTTGGAAACTGCTGCTCAGTTCTTTTCTCGCTTTTTCTCTTCTTCTCTCTTCCATCTCCTACTTTAAAACACTGTTTAAAATCCGTGCTGTGCTTAAAAATTAATTGAGTAATCTTTCTTCAACCTTTTATTTCATGGTCCTCATTTTCCTACCTCCTGCTGCTGTAATTGCTTGTCTTGTTGGATTGTTCTTTTGCCGGTAGATCCTGAGTGCTTATACATGCCTTACCTGGCTTGCTGGCCTGCCATTTCGTGTCTTGGAGAAGGATTTCTGTTTTAACAGTGTTATTATTTTGCTAGGCAGTAACAGTTCTGTATTATATCATTTCTTGTTTGGTTGCTTGATAATACTTATTTGTGCAGCGGGCTGGTTGGCATGATAAAGAAGCTGAGTGGCATAACAAAGAAGCTGCTTTGTGCCAGAAAGTATGCCAACTTACGGAGGTATGCTTGATTCCAACTTACGGAGGTATGCTTGATTGTGATTTATATTTGCATTATCTTTGTGGTGAGTTATTATTATTATTATTATACTTCATTTAATATTATTATTTATTATTATTTTGTAAAAGGAGGGCGGGCCTTGGATCAACAGTAAGGTTGCTCCTTTGTGACCAGTTGGTCATGGGTTTGAGCCCAAAGAAACAGCCTGTTTGCATAAAAGTAGGGGTAAGGCTGCGTACACTGTGGTGATGCTCCTCCTACGCAGGCAAAGCGGGGAGTCTTATGGCCTAGGGACTCACTTTTTTATTTTATGAAAGAAGAATTTTATTGAAGAGAGGAAGAGGAAAAATAAAAATTTACAAGAACAAGATGATAGGATATCCAACTACTCAGCAAAGATGAACCTAATAAAAAAAAAGGAAAATCTCAGCATACCAATGCTTTCAAATCATGCTGGAAATTTTCCAGCATGATTTTAAGTCAGTAAAACAAACTCCCTTAGAAGATCTAGAAGCATAAGCCGTTTAGGAAGCTAGAAAATCAATCTTATACCAGCTCAAATACGAAGACAAATATTGGCCCTTAAATATTTAGGCAAACAAAAGTCCCCAATTTTCTTGTACCCTTATTCTCCCCAAAATCTCTAAATGACGTAAGCATAAAAATTTCCAAATAATTTGGGCACTTATTGCTCTCCAAACATAAGAAAGCTTATTATGCAGACTCTAAATTGCAGATAATGCAAGGTAGGATGGGAGTGAGATTCACTACTACAAAGGCACAACTATCAAATATCATAGGGCAACGGCTTAAGGCCTTCTAATCTGCAATGAATTGTTGCAGTTAAATTTGTTGAGGACTGCCAAGCAAACAAAGACTCCAACCTAGGAAGAAACTTTAGCTTTCGAAGCATAATTCATTAAAGGAAAAGAAGTAAGAGAATGGACTTTTGCACTTGTTAGTGAGACGTTTGGTATTTTATGTGTTTATTGTGCACGTATGGCGTATTTTTGTTATAAGGATACTATTAAAATAGGTCTAGTCTGGAGGGAGAACTACACATGATTTTATCAACACATATATTTGTATGATGGGTTTAGAGTCTAATGAGACCAACGCGTTTTCGGGTGGCTAGACAACTTTAGGCTGCCCATTTCTCTGTTATTGGTGAAGCATGGGTAATGCTGTAAAATGTTGATGATTTGTGCTGGTATAGTTTTGGGGTTCTGGGAGAAGCAAAAATGGATGACTTTGCAGAATTGTGCAGTGTATGCTATTCTTTGAGATTTGTGGCTTGAGAGAAATGTGAGAGTTTTTAATGCCAAAAGGAGACAATGGTACTCTTACCATTCTGTTTTTGTTCTTGAAAAGGAGACGTGGTACTTCTGGTGGCTTATGTTGATGGTTTCATTGTCATTGGCAATGACTTTAGTCGGATTGCAGATGTTAAGTGGCTTCAGCAAAATTTTCAAATCAAGGACTTGGGTTCCCTGTTATTTACTTGGTATTGAGATTGAGCAGTTTAAGAATCCTGTAGTTGTGAAAATATACCATGAACTTGCTAAATGGGAATGCTATGTTGACAGGTAAACCAACTAATGTTCTAACGGATTCCAATGTGAAGTTGTCTGGGGATGTTGGATGTGATTTCTGAAAACAATTGCGGGTTCTCCAGTGAAGGCTTGCCAAGACTATCCAGCGACGGCCTGCCTTCGAAATGTTTCATTTTAAGTTTGTCTGGTTTCTTATTGCAGAAAAAGAAAAAAATAGAAGAAAAGGAGTTTTCGTTTAGTTCCGGCCATGCCTTTTTTCATCAAAATTGATAGGAAAGCCCGTTCTATTTTGAATGGTTTTACTCTTCGTGCTCGTTCCGAATTCTGGAAAGATCTGGGGTTAGGGGATCCCATTGCTTATTGCTGGAAAATGAAGTGAAATGGTACAACAGGAGGTCTATGAATTCTGGTCACAAAATTCCGATTTTCCTTGGGTATAAGGGTCAAGAAACCCAGGAGATTCCTTGATCATGCATTTGGTGTTAACTAATTTTGAACATATGATTATTGTCAAGAAATTCTTGGACTCCGGGGGAAGATTTTCACAGAGGATCTGGAGGGGAAGGGTGCTTTGGGCTGGTGGTTCTTCTGCAAATCATTGATTGCGGAAGAAGGTAAAATACAAAAATACTTGCAGCAGACCATAATTTTTTCTTGCAAAAACTGGATCCAGAGATATAAAGAAGGGTGAGGGCAATAGTTTTGCATATAATGGACTCCCTAATGAACAAAGCTACGTGAGATGGTGAAATGTGGAGGTTCTGGTGATCATAGATGGGACAATTCCGGCGATATTAGCTGTGAAATTCAGTAAGGCAAGCCATCAAAATTGGGAAGTGTGAAGTTGGGAGGGAGTGATTCTTGGGCAATATTGAAGCCCAAATCTGATTTGAATTTTAAAAATTATTTCCCCTAAAGGAAATGGACTGAATCATGGGCCGAAGGTCATAAATATTGACAATAACCTATCACAAAGTTTGGGCCAGGAAATCAGCTTGAAGCCTGTCTAATTGACAGGCCCAAGGATGGGTAAATTGGCTGTGACTCACTCTAAAATGAGTAGCGCAAAGGCTATCCCAAGTATAAGAGGTCTGTTGTGTAATAATTAGCCCAAAAGGCTAGATCGTCTCCTCAGGGAATGTAGATTAATTTTAAACTTGCGTTAAATCAACAAGAAGAAAATAATAAAAAAAAACATTTACTGAACACATATCAGATTCATATTTTTAGGTTTTTGAGAGTTTGTAACGAAATTAAAACAACGTGAAACATAAACTACGAACATAACATGCATAAAGTAAATGACAAGAAAAAAAAAATGGTAAATAAACGACGGTAAGTAAACGACAAAAAAATTAAATGAAAAAAAGACTAACTAAATGTTTAAGCAATCACATAACGAATCAAAGTAAGAATTTCATTAATCTGACAAAAACCATTCAATAATAAAATAGGCTTAACCCAACAAGAATTTAAACAAGACTAACTCAATCCAATAATAAATTCCAACAAGATAACATAATCCAACATAATCCAACATTGAAATGGAAATTGCAGGAAATAAAAAAACAAGAAATTTAAATCTAAATCCTAGGAATTGAAATACAAGACATTGAATTAATAAAGCATAAAAGAAACTAAATAAACAAGGAGAAGGGAGAGAGAGAGAGAGAGGGAGGGAGACGGAGGGAGGGAGACGGCCAAATATGTGAGAGAGTGATGCTGTTTTAGGAACATTATGATTAAAGAGTAAGCTGTGAGTGACATCTAGAAGGTGCCGGTTTTTTCTTTCTGCAAGACCATTCTGAGGAGAGGTGTGTGCAGATGACATGTGGTGAATAATGCCTTTTTTGGTAAAATTTTTTTTGAAGTCATTATTGACATATTCTCTACCTTGGTCACTATGAAGTATTCTAATCTTTGTGCCAAAGAGATTTTAGATGATGTTGCAAAAAATAACAAACAGCGAAAAAACCTCAGATTTGTCATGCATTAGATACACCCACATATGTCTAGTGTGCTCATCTATGAATGTTACAAACCAACGATGACCAAAGAAGAAGATATGCGACAAGGTCCCCACACATTTGAATGAATAACTGGAAAAGGAGTAGATGCTTTATTAGTACTTGAAGGATAAGACACTCTGTGATGTTGAGCTAATTCACAAGTAGACAATGAAACTAGGATACATCATAGGGCTTTATTAGGCTAGGAAACATTCTACTAAGAACAAGAAAAAATGGATGACCAAGTCTCATATGCCATAGCCATGCTTCAGGAGGATCACTAGGTTGTTGCATTCCATGAAAACTTGTGGATCGTATCTGCTGTTGGTGCCCATTGTGCATCTTCACTAGGTACAACCCATTTTCTTCCTCACCCAGACCACTCTTTTGCATTGAGGTCATATATCCTGAAGAAAACAACTAGATTCAGAAAAACACACTAAACAGTTAAGTTGCCTACATAACTTTTGAACAGAGATTAGTCAAGGCACATGTAGAACATTAGGTAATGTCAGTTTCCTTCCAAGATGAACTGTTCCTTTTCCTGCGGCTGCAACTACTGATGCTAAACGATAAGCAATTTCAACTTTATGGTTACCAGGGCTAGGTTTATATGAGATAAAAACAAAGCTATTTCCTGTCATATGGTTTGAAGTGCCTGAATCAACAATCCACTTGTTACAGTTATTTGAAATAGTAGAGAGAGCATAGGAAGTTTTACCACCCCCTGTGGAGTTAGTAGTCTCGGCACAGATTTCTAGTAACTTCATTAGTTCTACAAGCTGCTTGTTGGTAAAAGATGACTCGGTCTCCTCCTATTGTTGAGCACCTTCAGCCATATGTGCTTTACTCACTTTTTGACCTTTTATCTCTATTAGCTCTTGGTCTTCCATGTATCTCCCAACAACTGTCAATAGTATGCCTCGATTTATGGCATTGGTCACACCAAAGGTTGTCCTTGTCGCCCCCTTTCTTCCTCTTATTTGGAGGTCTACGATCTCTGTTGACTGCCATAGCCATGGATTCTCCACTCCGATCCTTAGTCATGGCCTTTCTGCTGCTCTCTCCACTTCCTACCATTGAGAAAGCTTCACTAAGGGAAGAAAAAGGAGTTCTACTAATCACCATGGAGCACACATTATCAAATTCGGATGGTAAACAAGCCAAGAATTTATACATCCTACCCTTCTCCATAAGACTAGTAACTCTTAGTGTCACATGAGTATTCTCAAGTTCTAAATTTTGATAATAATCCAATGCCATCCATAATCCCTTTAGAGTAGTGAAATGGGAGTTAACATTGGGATCACCTTGTTTAGTGTTTTGGATATGATTCTCCAACTCATGCATTGAACCATCATTATCTCCACTTGAAAATTACTCTTTCACAGCTGCCCATAGATCATTTGCCTTCTCCATGAATAGGTAATTACGCCCAATGTTTGGCTGCATAGTGTTGATCAGCCAAGCCAACACCTGTGCGTTCTCATCTTCCCATCTCTTTGCTGCAGCTTCATCTTCTTCTGGCTGCTTCTTAGAGCGATGTAGATATCCCAACTTGCTCTTCCCTCTGATGGTCATCTTGACTGATTATGCCCAATTGACCTCATTGGTGGAACTCAGCTTCTCAAACACCATCAGGAGGTTGGATTGATCATGCTGGCTGTTGAATTGCATAGCTGACTTGTGATGTTTATTATCAACAGACACGGTGATTTGTGAGGTTCTGGTTGCAGTTGGGTAGGGACATGCGGCAGCTAGGGTTTTGCTTGAGAAGGGGGTGGCGGCTGAACTTCTTTCTCAGCCTGGGAGGGTGGCAGCTGAACCTCTTGAGGCTTTGTGCTTAAGAAGCTGATGGTGGCTAGGGTTTTCCCAGGGATGGAATGTGCAGCTAGGGTTTTTTAAGGACTGTGAGCCTAGGGTGTTAAGAATCTTAGGCTCTGATACCAAGTAGAAAAAACTAACGCACGACTTTTTGTAATATGTTGTGTATAATGTCATCACATACTGCTGCTTTTATACATAAAGTCAGGTGCCTATAAATAGAAAGAAATCAACTTACACTCTATACAATTAATTCTAGGAAATTATAACTAATAAGGCAAGTCTAATTTAGGACACAATAATTGTGATTCTCGGCACACTCTATATTTAGAGTTGCTGAGAATGGTAGCTTTCCATATGCGGCAGATCTTCAACAGAGACAGTACAAAAGATCCTTTCCTTGCTGGCCTTTTGGGATGTAAGATGGGATCTTTAATCAATTATATTGGGCTTCCTCTTGGAGCCAAATTCAAAGATCAAGGATTGTGGGACCCCACCATTGGAAAATTTGAAAAAAGATTGTTGGGATAGAAACGAAATCTCTTGTCTAAAGGTGGCGAACTCACGCTTATTTGAAGCACTGTAGCAAATCTTCTTGTCTATTTCATATCTCTCTTCCCTCTTCAGGCTTTGGTTGCCAAGAGGCTTTAAGGAATCCATAGGAGGTCCCTTTGGGGTAGTGTGGGAATGGAGTTCAAATTTCACCTTGTTAAATGGGGCATGATCAAATAATCCATTTGCTCAGGAGGTTTGGAGCCCATAATAAGGAAGCTGTAGTCAATCATCACCCTCAAATTTCAGAGGAAGGGATCTTTTGGAACATTTCCTATTTTAGAAATGTGGAAGATTGGGAACTCCACTATCTCATTAATTTTTACAGCCACCTCTACACCTTTCATCACCAAAACATGCCCAATCAGCCAAAGTTAACCATAAGCAAAAACGGGGTTTTATCAGTCAGATCCTTGTACAGGAATCTCTAACCAATGGAAATGAACTGTAGCAATCTCCCTACAAAAGGTAGCTTTTCTTGCTTGGGAGGCAAAACGTGGAAAGATCTTAACCATGGACATATTACAGAAAAGGTGGCCAACTGTCATCATTAGATGTTCCCTTTGCATTGCTGATGCAGAATTAGTTGAGCATATCCTCCTTCATTGTCCCTGGACAAGGAACCTTTGGAATATGGCTCTAACCATGATTGGACAAAGGCAGCTTTCTGCCAGCTCAGTTGGAGGGGAGCTCTGGGCATGGAAAGGGATTCGTGCTACCAAGGAGAAGAGAAGGGCTTTGTCTCTGATCCCTCTTGCTATTTTCTGGAGTGCTTGGAAAGAAAGAAGCAGGAGACTTTTCAAAAACCCTCACACTGCTTCAGACTTGTAAAGAGCAGTAGATTACTGCAGCTTCCAGCTGGCATAGTAGGATTAATATAATTTTAGATTTTTGTGGCATCCTACTAATGAGCTGACTCTGCGTGTTCTGGGTTGGCTTCCTCTTGATGCGCTTCCAATAAATTCCTTTTACTGGTGAAAAAAAAAAAGGCTTACAGACACAAAAAAAATTTACTCTGCCTATGGTATATAAGGCTGTAATAACCGAGGAAATCTCATGCATGTACAATCTTTTTTGATGATGAGGTTGGGAATTCGTGTTGTCAAGCTGAAAAGGATGGGTCTCACGTTATAAAGATATTGCAATTTTTTTCCTTTGGCCTCTAGTTCCATTTTCCAGCATATTTTTTTCTTTTTTATCTTTGTTTTTCCTATCATTTAAAGCAGTTGATTCCTGAAGTTTGTATGCCCAAATTGAACAGATTTGATTTAGATTTTTCTAGGATTCTTTCATTGTAGTTTTGTGGCGTTGCTTGCTTGTAAGACTTTGCATAGCATTAATTCCTAAACACAGTTCAATTTTTCAAGTGCCGACTATAGGGTTATTTTAGCAGGATATGAAGCTTCTCCTCCTGCCAAGAGTTGGGCCCTTTTGGACTGTGAGTGTGGGTTTTCCTTCTGTCTTTGCAACTGCCTTGCTTATTTCCATGCATTTTGCCTTTCCCTTTTATGTTCATGCGTGTTATCTTAAGCTGCCCCCCTCCCAAGAAAAAAGAAAAAAGAATTGGTGCAGCTGTAGCTGCATGTGGCCTGTGTGAGGAAATGCTAATAGGATGCAAGGCTTCACCTCCCTCCAAAGAGTGAGGCTCTTTTGTAGGGTGAGTGTTGGTTTGCCCCAGCCTTGCCATTTCTTGTGTTGTTCCTCATTTCTGTGAATGCTCGAGTATTGCCTAATTTACCTTGGCAAAACAACCAGGACTAATTTAAGTGCTTAGGGGAAAGGGTAGAAACTTTTAAAATCTTGTGGTCTTGCAGCTGAGAATCTGACAGTTCGGATTGACCGACCTTTTCGGATGGAGAGAATGTTTTTTTTTTTTCTATTTCTTTCTTATTATTTGAATGTGTGCCATCATTTCTTTTGCCCCCTGAATCTAAAATTTGGCTGTGTAGAGGACAACCTGTTTGGAGCGTTTATTAGGAGAAGCACAAAGCAGGCCATCTGAATTTTTTAATTCTAGCCAGGGACGAACTGTATCTGGTAATCATTTTTTCTGTAAATATATCTTGGCTTTGTGAATATTGGTGCTTTTATTTCGAATTATCTTTTCTTTGTATTTGAAGTAAAATACTGTTTATGGAAAAGATAAATATCCAATTTAAAAGTAGTTTGAGGAGAAAGGAAATGCAATTAAAAATGCAGGACTGCAACTCCGGACTTATGGGATAGACTAAATCCATGATTCATTGCCAGCTAGCAGGAGGGAAAATTTTTCTCTAAAATGTTATAAACATTCTAGCCTCTCTTTTGTAAGGAACAGTGTAGGAGCATTATTTTCTTCTAGAGATGAATGTTCTATATGGCAGGCTACTACTAAAAATTTAAGCTGGTATTAAATTTTAATTTTTTGAATGTGTCTTGTAGGACACAAGCTTGGCTCAAGTATGTGCACACAAGGATCTCCTTGCAGCTTTGTATTACAGGTGTGGAATTTGTTGGTTTTTAATTGGCAATGGTTTTGTCTTTCATTTAATTTACTTTTCACATGAACCAGAAATATATGATATGAAATCTCATGTTATATAAATTGTTGTGTTGTGCTTGAGATGCAACTGTAAATTTACCGCATTACATTTACCAAAATTTGAAGGTAGTGACGTACAACCTTAGCTTAGTGTTTATAGTCATGGGACAGGGAACAAATTTTGAGCTATGGTTTTTGTTGGGCTATGTAGTTCATTTAATAAGGCTGGTTACATAATTTTTTGGTTTGATAGAGATGCTAAAAAAGGGCATCCTAAGGCAACAAGGCTCCTTGCTTTGCAAGGGTAGGGGGAAGGTCATCACCGTGTACACAGCCTTACCCTTCACAAGGCAACAAGGCTCCTTGCTTTCCAGGGGTAGGGTGAAGGTTGTCACAGTGTATGCAGCCTTACCATGCTTTTATGCAGAGAGGTTGTTTCCTTGGATACGAACCCATGACCAATCAATTACAAGGAGCAACCTTACTATTGATCAAAGGCCCACCTTCTTTAATAGAGATGTTGGTTGAGCTTATTTCTTAATTATGGGTTCGTTGCCATGTGTCACGGTCCAACTATTTTCACACCCTTGTGAAGGGCCGTGCGGCGCTAGCTAAAGCACTCTTGTTTAACTAGCCAGCCTATCGTTTACCAACATTCATCCACAAAGCACTTTTATTAACATTCATTCAGATAGCAGTAGAAACAGTAATCAATTCATGAAAGCCGTGGCAAGCAAGCAGTAAATATTGAAGCAAACGTAATTCATTAACAAATCCTTCGTTGACATGGTGTACTTAGCGAGGGAGGCAAGTAGGCGAAGCACGTTGACAATTGCTAGTGAGTTTTACAATGATTGATGAACACTCACCCTCCCCTAAAGAGTTTTTTATATAATTGTCATTCTGGCACTAGGAAACATCGAAGTGACTGAGGAGTCATACTGCCTTATTTGTCTTACAAAGACTCTACTAGTAGAAAATAACCCTATACTAGTATTTACATGATGGAAACCCATCCCAAGCACACGAGATAAGCGGTCACAGGCAAGCATAATGCCTTGAACAAGCTTAGCTCGTGACATTCTCCCCCACTTATGCGGTCGACGTCCTCGTAGACTTTTGGTAGTAGGTACACTTCAAATTTGTCCACGCACGGTTGAATATCTTCCGCAGAAATCCAGCTGATTTCTTTGTCATCAAGGCATTTCCACTTCACTAGGAACTTCTGTCGCTTCTTCCTTGAGGATGTGAACTTTCTGTCTGCAAGGTTCTCTTCAACGTCATGTCTGTCAGGTTGCACTGTCTTCAACTCTGCTCTATTGGACTGACTTCTGCTCAGGTCATTGGTGTTGGCGTTGAATGGCTTGAGGCAGCTGACATGAAACTGCGGTCTTCTCCCCTTATCTGCCCACTTCTTCATCTGCTCAGAAGCTTTCTCCGGATAGGCTTGGGCAAACTCTACATTCTGTCTCCCTTCACTGGTGAAGATGTACACCTTGGGACTCTTTCGTCTGCACGGTTCGCCCACTGTGTGAGGTAACAGTGGCAGCTGGCCTGTAACAAGCTCAAAAGGGCTCTTGTTGGTTGTTGAGCGCCTTTGGGCGTTGCCACAGAATGGAGCCACATCAAGTAGTTGCATGCCATTCTTTTGGTTGTCATTGACAAAATGACACAAGTACTCATTTAGTAGCTCTCTGAATCTCTTCATCTGTCCGTCTATCTGTTGGTGATAACTCGAAGAGATGTCAAGATGTGACTTGAATATCCTGAAAAACTCTGTCAAGAAGTTGTCAGTGAACATTAAATCTTGGTCACACATAATAACTTGGGGAACACCCCAATGTTTCATAACTGCCACAAGGAACAATTGTGTCGTCTCCTCTGTCGAACAGTACTTTGGTGCGGCCATGAAAGTACCATACTTCTTCCGCTCCCTCTTGTCTTGTTGGCAAGTGAGACGAGTTTTGGTATAATTAACCACATCATCCCGCGTGTGCGGCCAATAATACCTCCCCAATAGTCTTGTCATTGGAGTCATTCTCCGTGAATACCCCTCAATGAACTTCCTGCAGTGTTTAGTAAGGCCAAGAAAGGAACGCAACTCCTTCAATGTTGTGGGGATCTTCCGTTCTTTAATCATCCTTACCTTCTCCATACTCCTCCGGATACGACCTTGTTCAACCACTTGACCAAGGAATTTGTTGCTTCGCCGAGCGAAAGAGAAATTCTCCTTCTTCACATCTAGACTGTTTTCCCCTCAGCCTGTCGAACACCTTCCGTAGATGCTCTTCATGTTTCCTCTGAAACAACACTGATGCTCCCAACGGTGTTTTGGAAGGGCGAACACATCCCGCTTCCAATTCATCAAGTTGTTTCCCCAACTCTACTATCTCTCGAGGCGCAATCTGACATGGCCCTTTAGCAGGTGGTTTCACTCCTGATAATAGCTCGATCTCATGCTCCACAATCCGTCGTGAAGGCAAATTGTGAGGCAGCTTATCTGGAAACACTTCCTTATACTCATCCAACATCGCTTGGATGGTCGTAGGCTCCAGCTCTTGGCCTACTTCTTTGTCTACCACCACCGTGGCTAGACGTGTTTGCTCACCTTGACCCAATCCCTCATTGAGTTGTATGGCTGAAAGGGACTTCCCATCGTCTCCTTTCGTTGCAACGACTTGCACCATGCACAAGTGATCTCCCATCATTCACAGGGAACCAGCCGAAGGCATCAGCATTGCCCTCGCCCCCCTTAGGAACTCCATTCCTAGAATGACTGGAAAGTCATCCAATGGCACTGCTGTGAAATTCGCATGACCTTCCCACTATTCAAGCTTTACAGTCACTTGCTTGGCTACTCCTAGAGTAGGTTGAGCTACAGAGTTAACTGTTTTCATGCGTCCTGTATCCTTCTCTAAGGATAAGTTGAGTCTCCATGCTTCCAATTGCGAAACAAAATTATGAGTAGCCCCCGTATCCACCATAGCATGAGTACTTTTCCCATTTATCCTCAAGTCCACAAACATTAACCCTTTTGCTCGTGTAACTTTCGGTGTTTTTGCCTGCTTTTCCAATGCGTTCACCAGTTGCACTGAACCCACCCTTGGGGCATGATCCTCTTCCCCATCGTCTTCCACTGCCTGCTCTACAATGGAAGCCTGTAAGGCATTAAGTGATGCTTTGTGAGGGCACTCAAAAACTCTATGAGGCCCACTACACAAGTAGCATGAAATTTTACTCTTCCACTTTCCATTGGGTGTGTTGAACCCTTGAGACGACGAAGCTTCCTTTGGGGTTGATGATTTAGAGTCGGCTCTCCCACTCTTGGGTTTGCCATTCTTGAAAGACTTTCCACTGTTTCCCTCTCCACCAAACCGTTTGGACGAAGCGGTATCATCACTAGCGTAGTCAGTCAAGCGTTCTGCAGCCGCTTGTGCAGTTGACAAGTCTTGAACCCTTTGCCTATGAAGTTCAGTTCTTGCCCACGGTTTCATCCCCTCAAGAAAATAGAACAACTTGTCCTTCTCCGACATATCTTGAATATCCAACATTAAATCAGAAAATTGTTTCACATATTTGCTGATCGACCCCGTATGCTTGAGATCTCTCAGTTTTCTCCTTGCATTATACTCAACATTCTTAGGAAAGAATTGAGCCTTGAGTTCTCTCTTCAAGTCTGCCCAATTATCAATTACACAACTTCCATTTTCAATTTCTCTGTACTTGGTACGCCACCACATTTTAGCATCACCAATCAAGTACATGGTCGCAGTATCCACCTTTGCCTGTTCTGAGGCCATCCTCACAACGCGAAAGTACTGCTCCACATCAAACAAGAAGTTCTCTAACTCCTTGGCATCTCGGGCACCCCCATACGTCCTGGGTTCTGACACCTTGGTCTTGCTAACTCTCGGAGTGTTGGAGTTCCCCATAGCAAGAACCATTAGATTCATCTTTGCATCCAGATCTGCCAACCGCGACTGCAAAGTTGCAACTGTGTGGCGAAAGTCCTCTGACAAGTCACTTATCAAACCTGCTTGATGTTTTTGTGATCCCATCACCTCATCAACAAGTTCTCTCATCTGGGCCACCTCCGCGGCCATAGTGTTGGTTGTTGTTTCAACCTGTGCTTCCAGCACGCTGATCCTCTCAGCAGTGTTTGGGGCCATGGTCACTTACCAAAGCTTCCCAAATCCAACAACGAAGACAATCAAATTCACGTCGCAGCTCAACCTTGGGCTCTCACCAAGTGTCACCGACTTGGCTCTGATACCAAATGTCACGGTCTGACTATTTTCACACCCTTGTGAAGGGCCGTGCGGTGCTAGCTAAAACACTCTTCTTTAACTAGCCAGCTTATCGTTTACCAACATTCATCCACAAAGCACTTTCATTAACATTCATTCAGATAGCAGCGGAAACAGTAATCAATTCATGAAAGCCTTGGTAAGCAAGTAGTAAACATTGAAGCAAACGTAATTCATTAACAAATCCTCTGTTGACATGGTGTACTTAGCGAGGGAGGCAAGTAGGCTAAGCACGTTGACAATTGCTAGTGAGTTTTACAATGATTGATGAACACTCATCCTCCCCTAAAGAGGTTTTTATGTAATTATCATCCTGGCACTAGGAAACATCAAAGTGACTGAGGAGTCATATTGCCTTATTTGGCTTACAAAGACTACTAGCAGAAAATAACCCTACACTAGTATTTACATGATGGAAACCCATCCCAAGCACACGAGATAAGCGGTCATAGGCAAGCATAATGCCCTGAACAAGTTTAGCTCGTGACACCATGGGAGATGGTAGGCTTCAAGGTCTTAAATTTCGATTTTGACTAAAATTTTGGAGCTCCAAAAGTACAAAAATTTTGATGGAGATTGAAGTTTGAAAAAAAATTGGAAATTAGTAGTAAAACATGGAACTCTTTTATGAAACTTTAGAAGTGGTTAAAATTTTAGGACTAATGAATTGCAAATTAAATACATATATGTTGTGTACGAGGTGTAATAGTCTTAATATAATGTGTATTAAATATATTTGGTTAATATAAGTGAAATTCATAAATGAACTAAATATAATTTATTATGCAAATAAAGAAAATTTACACAAATGGTTAAATAAAAGCTTGTTGCGAGTTTAACTTTTGATATAATTTCAAAAGCCCGTGTAGTAATCGTTTATTTAAATAAAAAAAAGGATAAATTAAGAGAGATGTTAAAATTTGGACAAGTTTTGCTAAAATTTCGAGATTTCAATAAATATTGGATGATTTGTTTACACATAGTGCATACATCCAGACTGACAACCTCATAAGGTCATGTTAGTTGCACCAGGTAATTAGTGTTAATTCTTTGGGAGCCCAAAACCACATGAAAGCATTGATCTTAAAAGGGGCCTTAGCCTAATAACATTAAAGGGGAATGAGTGAGAAATAGAGGTTTTCAACAAAATCATAGAAGAAAGATTTTGTAGTAAAAGAATAGTATCCTCAATCCAAATCCTCAAATCATTCACTGTTTGAGGAACAAGAGTCCAAAGATTTCTTTCATTGAGATTTTGGAGGAAATGAAAACCCATGAAAGAGAGTTTACCTCAAAGGAATTAAAGTATTAATCAGGGCTTCATTAACGGAAGACAATCTAAAAGGATGAGGAAACAAAAACTCCTATGAAACCTCTGCACTCAAATAACCTCCCAACCATTGCTATGCGTACCATGGTGACTTCTAATCCTTGAGCCACTCCCTAGGTTGACCATTCACTATGACAAGCCTATTCACTGTTGATTGACAAATTATAATTCAGTTCTTTTAAATTAACTCAAAACCCTTCTCCCCTCCTCCGAACATCCTCTCCCAAAACAGCATCTAGAATCTTTCTATGCTTAATGAAGGCTGACTACTCCAAATTAAATGTGCCCCCTAAAACCTCTCGAACCCTTGTAGATAAAACCTGAGCCAAACTTTTGAAGGTATGTTTAGAGTAGGGAAAGGAATGTTTAGGGGCCTATATCATGCAATCTTCACTAAATCCATGCAAGTCTTGATCAAAAACCCTCTAGACGCATAATTTTGCAATGGTCTTTCTTGGTTTGATATATCTCTAAGAATTCTCAAAACAAATTGAATAAGTACTAATTTAGTTTTTGTAAAACTTTGTTAGAGACAAATAATTAGAGTGCTTCCATTCATTTGGGTTTGTTCTATCCAAGGCATTAGGAAATGAAAGTTATTGAGAATTGACTTTAATGAGGCTTTCAAAGGATTAGTTCATTTCTATCTCTCAATTCTAGGCAATGTCAATAAAAACTCCACTAGATGGTTGAATCAATTTTAGTATTGTCAACTCCAACATGGTTCAAACTTTATTCCTCTTTTTAAAGGCCAGGCACGTAATATTTATGTTAGATCACTTCAAATCAGTTTCGTTATCATCAAAGACAATTCATGAGTCAACACTAGTAAAGATTCAAGAAGTCCTTTTAAATTCCAAATAACATTCAGTTAAATATTAAATAAGATTAATGCCATGATGTAATAGCTACCAACTTGGTTTGCCAGAGTATCATGGTAGCTTCTGTGAAGATGCACTTTTGGGGCTTTAGCAAGAGTGAGAAAAGGAAGGTATTGTGGCAATGTGCTTGGTTTTCTATTATTTGTGTGCCACTGAGTGAAGGAAACAAACATATTTTTTAGGATAAGTTTACTCTTTTGCTTGTGCTTTGGAATGGAGTTTTTATTTTATTTTATTTTATTTTATTTTAATGCACATCTGTTTGAATCAGAAACAATGTCATTGGAGGGTGGTTATTATGTAATTTTCATTTCTTTCCTGAGGATTTCTTCTCCCACCTTTTTGTATTTCTCTTCTTTTTTTAAATAAATCTTCTTTTTCTATAAAATTTCTAATACAGCTGATTGGCTAAAACTCAATAAAAATTCATTGAAAACTATATAACCATAGACAAGGTCCAAACAATTACTACAGAAACTTGTTTCCCTTCTGAAGAAGCTTCTATGTTGGGTTATGGATTGCTTGATTTACACATCCAAGGCTAGAACTTCTCTAATCAAGTAATATCCACTGCCTCATTTGTGTATAGAACTATCATTATGTTATTCTTGTCTTCAAATATCATTATGCAGCTTTGGGGATATGTGGAGTTAATGACTCTTTTTACTGGGAGACATAGCCTTATGCTTTGTACTGACTTATGCTACATGCACATTGTTTTATACCTTGATTGATGACAGGAGTCTGGCATCGTTTGTATGCTTTTAGAGAAAACTATTATCTGTTGGCATATGGATGGATGTTGGGCCATTAGCTGACGAATTCTACATTCATTACTATATGAACCAATTTTACATTTCTCCTGACCTTGTTTCAAGTTTTATGTTTTCAAGCTCTAAAGACTGTTTAACACCCTTTTTAATCCCCATGGTTTTTTTTGTTTTATTCATTTAGAATATTTCTTGAGACAATTTTTTTTCTGTTTTGAATATAGATCACTAATGTTTGAAACATTATTCTGAGTTGGGTTTTCTTAAAGGATGAATGACTATTTTTATGTTTTATAATTGGAAAAGTAGTCCATGTCCGACTCGAAAAATGGGATAGTTCTGATGTTTAAGCTCTGTTAAATTTTAAATTCTTGATTCATTATATCTGGGGCATTAGCTTCTTAAGAAATTTCCGATGGTTTCATGATGCAGGTGCAATGGTTCTTGTTCAGACTGACAATTCTCTCTCTCTCTCTCTCTCTCTCTCTCTCTCTCTCGTACCTGTATATTTTTCTCCAGCTTGTATTCAGATGCTCACGTAATATCAACACAACGGTTTCAATCTTGGCAGGAAGAGTTGCAAGTAGATGGTGCACGAATTTTTGATGTGGATGCATCTGGCAAAATTTTAATTATTGCACGAAGGCTGTCTGGGATGGGTGGAACATATTCACTCACCAAAGTATGCATTTTATTTCTTGAGATGAAATTGGATTGGGTGGCATCCTGTTAACGTCCCTCATGTCCTTCATAAATATGGGTTTTGCAGATGAGCTTGATGAATCCTCAAGATAGTGAAAACATTTTACTTTCATCATATACAAAAGCAGTTAGGGACCTTCGTGTTTCTCCCCATGGTGGACTTGCTCTCTTGGCTTCACTAGGGAAGAAATTGTCCATCCTTAGGTGGTGCCACTACCCAGAAAATGTTTGGATGTTCAAGCTGTTTCTTCTATGCTTTGACCTTTTTCTCTATTTCAATTCTCATCTTTTCCTAGGGAAATATTTAACTTGGTTGGTACATTTGTTTCAGCATGGAAAGCAACAATATCATCCTAACGTACGATTTACCGGTAACAGTACTTTTCATTTCTTGTAATATAGTTATTCACTGGTAAAGTATTTGAATATAGAGTAATGTTTCTGATGCCTTGTTTCTCATGCACTTGATAGACTATACTTCATATTTTAAGTAATTCTGTAGGATAAAGTTTCTAGTAATTGTTCCTCCTCGGATTGGGATTATAGACAGTACATAATATGTGTATCTATTTGTCTCCTGACTTCCCTTATGACCCATTCATGGATATGTGATTCACTGTCATAAAATCCGTCTTCCTCTTCCTTTGAATGAAACTTTGCTTCAAGTTGGAATGTCTGATTCATAGCACTTTAAGGATTGAGATATTATATGCTTTGTATTTTGTAAATTGTGGGTAATACATTTAACACCATTTCAGGTAATCTTCTTGCTTATAGAAATAATTGTTAAAAAATGTTTGTATTTTTTTGTGCTCAAGTTGAAGAAATCAAAATTTTGAAATAATGGACTACAAAGATGCCCAGAAATATTTAGGGAGCATTTTATTGATGTTATATTGGATGATTCTAAGAATGTGACCTCTGGAATGTTTGATGGGTATGCTTGGCAAGCTACAGGAATCTGGATGAGATATTACATGCCTTATTGTTTGTAAAATGTGGTTGAAGGATTCACAGGAATGAGGCCTCTGGAATTCTGGATATGTATGTTCAGCATGGTACAGGAAACTCGTATGGCAGTTGTCTTGGCATTCAAGATGGGAGCTTCTCACAGTACCTATCATGCTAGAAAGGCATCTCTACCCCCCTTCTGTAGACCACCCTATTGTAATAGTCACACAACCCTTCAAAAACTCTCCTTTGGCACCATGAAGGGAAATAACCTGCTTCAAACAGGGCATTATTCAAATACAAGAGATGCCTTATGCCCAAACACCCTACATGCAGAAGAAGACTCACATATGGTAGTGTTGGGGCACAAAACTTTGAGGAAATAAAGGGACCTATTAGTAAATCATAGTTTGCTCCCATCAAAGAATAGATTTACTCCCCACATTAAGATCACAATAAAAGAGCAAGGATATATATATAAATGATTAAAATGTATATACAATAATTTAAAAGTTTTGTTATAAGTTTTAAAAGATAGTTAAGTTTGTCTCCATCCAATTACTCGTTCTCCCAAACCCTCCCTGTTGTACTTTTATTATTTTTTGCTCTTGATAGGAAATGTTTTTCTTTTTGTTCTTGTGTTTCAATTTCTCTGATTATATACATTAGGAAGCATTTTCCTTTATTTCATTTTTATAAAAGTAAAAATGAGAAACAATTGTTACTTGTGCCAAATGTTAGAATGTACAAAACTGAATTACTTTTATAAATAGAAAAACATATATGCATTTGTGTTATATGTTTGTGTGTCAGCGTAAATATATATGATATATCCCACATGGGATGTGTGCTAGGGAGATCTTCATCTCATAAGGATGGAGTAGGTCTCAAGTCTCAACCTTGTGAGATGCCTTTTATGGGGGCAGAATCGTGAAGGCCAATAGGCCAAAAACTATTACCTTATCAGAGTTGGATGAGACCTTGACATTTGGTATCAAAGCAACTCTGGGGTACTACAAGATGGGAAGATCTCGCACGGAGGTGTCAGCCACTTTGATGAGCTTCTCATGATCCGACATCTGGTGTACACCAGGAAGATCTTGGACATGTGATGATGGTGTAGGACTCAAGTCTCAACCTTTTAAGACATCTTTATGTGAGGTTCAATGGGCCAAAGCAAACAGTATCTCATCAGAGCTGGATATACACAGACACATCTCAAGTATATGAGGAAAATGTTTCATTATAAATTCGTTGATTTATAGTGAAAAATTATCTCCTCAGCTTATGAGCATAGGCTTTCAAAGCTGAACTATCTAAATCTTGCCATTCTGTGTGTGTGTGTTTTCCCCCTGGTTTGCCTTCCGCTGCAGCAGTTTGGAGTTTGATCATAATAATACACACACACACATATCTTCCCCCAGCTAAACAAAATTTCTGGGTAGGTGCGAAGATTGTTTGACCACCCCCTATTTGATCTAATTCTATTTGAACTCCTCTAAATTACCCCACAAGAACCTTCGTTAAACCTCTTCACCATTGAGCTAGATATTGGGAACAAAGGCATAAATAAATAGACTGATAGATTTGACAATGTGCACTTTATGAGGGTACTCTCCTTACTTTTGGATAAACTATTTTTCGTCCATCCCGCTAGTGTCCACCACCTAAACTTCTCCACTATATGATTTCACATGCTGTTCTCCTTGAGCATTTATCTGAGGGCAGTCCCGAGTGTTGCAAGGGAAGAGAGCCCAACTTAGACCCCAAAATGTCAACCCAAGGTTTTCCTTGATCTTTTTCCCTGCAAGAGTCTACTCTTTTTCAGATTGACCTTCAGTCCAAAGACAACTTCAAAACATACAGACGAAAAGGGTGTGGAAGGCTAAGGTTCCCTCTAAAGATTTAATGCATTTTCTTGGACCTTGGATCTTAACGTGGTAGTAATGGTTTGTTGCAACTGAGAAGGCATGACTAGGCAGTCTTAATATTAGTGTGATTTGTAGAGCTTCTAATTTGACAACTGAATGTTTCTTCATTGTTGGGTGGCTACTCAGCTTTGCTGTAATCTATTTGCTGTTCCTAGGGAGATGTAGCTCTGCCTAAAAAATGTGAGTTTGTTTGAGAAATTGAGGTCTTTGTTGCGAGCAGGCAACAGAAAGTGTTGGGGGGCATGCTTGGTTTGCCTTTTCTTTGGGTTTTATGGAATGAAAGGAACAATAGACTACTACATATCTATTTACATGTAGGTGCTTTTTCTAGCTTCTCTTTAGGCTTTAGCTTTTGGTGGTTGAATGATTTTCAGAGGGAGTACAGAGAAGATCTGTCAAAATTTTTC